>NW_026859939.1:0-282179 GCF_026571515.1 Ruditapes philippinarum
AAAAGGCTTTTCAAAATTGCATAATGACCTTAGATCTTGTCGTAATTGCCTATAAATTTGCTAAAAATATGGAAAAGTGTGGTTCCTAGGGAGCATTCATCACAACAAAATTACATGAAAATTTCAGACCAAGTTTAATTGAGTCTGTACATCAGGGATAATGAAAATTTTACACCACTTAAGTCCCGTAGCACCGGTTTGAGCTGTACCCAAAATCAATGATCCGCAATTATACTCGTACACTCGTTTTTATGGTAAAACATGTATAGGTTTTTATGAAGTTTTTGTGAATTTAACATGAACGGGTACAATTTTGAAACATCCGCAGATGTGTTCATATGCCGGTTATCATGGAACCCTCAATGCGACACTTTTGTACCATTCCATGAAAAGCGGCATATGGTCCCCCAGTAAAAGAATGCGTGTGCCCTAAACGAGAAAACAATGTGCGGAACTAAATAAAATAGAATTTGAAAGGGGATCAGACGTTATGAAACCTGAATATCATAAAGTTTGATTTTTGCTTAAGCCGGTGCTAGAGGGCATGGATGCTAACTAGCAATAAGCAATAGGTTGGGTGTCTTCTGAATGGCCTACTTGGGTGTGTCGGAGGCTGCATCCTATGAACCTTGCCTTTACCTTGTTGATCTTTATTCTTGTTTTGTTTTTACTTAAACCGAGCTTGCAACATTTTGAATTTGCTGTTTTGGGCGTTCCATTTTTTAGGAATTCCGTTTTTCTCTATTTTATTCCATTAGTTGCGAGGAGCATGGCATGCTTTTTGTTTTGACGTGATAAAGGCGTTAAATATCAACCTTTGAAATAAATTGGAGATGTACAGTTAAAACATAAAACATGTTGTCTGGCTGTCTGAAAGTTTACGAAATCTGTCACTTTGAATAATCATAGACATCAATAACATATTATCTAAGAGAAGGTTATCGATGATTCCTATCTATTTAACGATTATTAACACCAGGAGTGTGGAAGCCGCCCTTTTTTAATTGAGAAACATCATTCTTTCTACAAAAAAGTTTCTTTAAACAGCTTGCCTCCAGTATATAACAGAAAAACTACCGTCTTGCTAATATTTCAAATTCTCTTTAACAACATTAATACATGTAGTTGAAAGAATTCGAAATGACACATTACAATGTTCATATTTTATTCTACTCTCGAAACAAAAAGTTCCTTTTTAGCCGACGGGACATAATTATCTTCTTTCATAATACTACAGATTCATTTTTCAAGTGGATGGCACATGACAATATCTCGACCTATTATCCGGAATGCACGGAATCTGGTATGGTATCAAACATAGAGGGAAACGAATAAACTACTTTGAATTAAAATTAGTATTGATAAATTCTATCATATATATATGATGACCAGTACATCATTTTAAATAAACTTTTGAGGGATGTTGCACTTTTTCATTGTCCCTCATGTACAGACTTAATAAAACCGAGCCTGCAATTTTCATGTAATATTGTCGTGATTAATGCTTCCAAGGGATCATATTTTGTCCAGATTTTTAGCTTGAAATATGACTAGGGTCTATTCATTAATGAACATTGATGCACGACCCCGGGCGTACCGGATCCAGGGATTTCTGTTCCGAACCACTGTTGTGACACGTGACCATATTGGATGAAATTATCTCTCCTACTTATATTGGCTACTGCGTTAGTAACACAGTACATTATTCAAAGAAAAAAAAACACAACAAGGTATACGAGGGGAAGTCAGAAAATATCCGGACTTTTGATTCGTTCTCGAAATCCATTCAACATTTAAAAAAAAATATTTCAACTCTATTCAAAATATTCTCCACCTACGTCTACGCACTTTTGCCATCTTCGTGGGAGCTTTTGTATTCCCGCTGTGAACCATGAGGTAGACCTATGTTTTGGGTACTGTATAACAGCAGATATGAAAGCCGCCCTGGTCTTATATTTCTTTCAAGCAAGCAATTTTTTCAGTTCTGGAAATAAATAAAAGTCACAGGAGGTGGGTCTGGGCTATAAGGAGGGTGAGACAACAATTGCCATTTGTAAGAGTTGATAACCTCCACTGTAGCTGCGGCGGTATGGGAGGGGGCGTTATCGTGAAGAAGGAGGACATTTTTCTGTGCTAACCTGGGACGCATTTGCATTTCCTCGTATTTATGCTTTTATCAACATTATTTCTTAATTTAGAAACAACAGATTCACACATTTAACCTTACTAAACCAGTCTTAACCCACGGTAGGGAAACACGTGACTTTTACGGTTACGCGTACAGACATTATGGCGGCCTAAAAACCTCGCTTCACATGTGTTTGTCAGGTAATTCTTTATTATATCCCTTTTACTTACATACGAGACCTGTTGCAGCCTACGCGGAATAAAGAATTGTTGCCGCCTATACCTTATTTTCCACCCCTTTGCTCATAGCTTTTACAAACACTCAAAAATTCAACAGAAATTTTTAATGTGGACAATTATTTTTCGGGTAACATTCACGCAAAATTTGTATTTTTTATGAATTTGATTAAACTACGTGAGTTAGCAAAGAGAAAATGTTCATAGAATTTCTTTATTTGAAAATGTAAATATTAGGCATGTTAAATGTTGACTGGTCATTTTCTATTCCAATACACGAGAGAAAAATCGATTTGGGTAACTCCCACGCGTACTTTTATTGTTGATAACTCCCATGCAATATTTTATGTGCAGGCAATATCTATGCAGGTTATAGCCTAGATATTGATTGAAAAAATCATGATTGATGCATTTAGCATCAAACTTTCATAGAATTTTGAATAATATTAAAAATACCGCCAATAGGTCCTTGATAGAATTAACCCAGCAGGCACATCAACGGTGAACAACGTTGAAGTATTGTCAGATTTCAACGTTGAAATAACGTTAGATTTATGTTCGAATTTGAAAGTTTAAAAAACGTTGAAGTTCAACGTTGGCACAACGTTGAAGTTTCAATGTCATTTCAACATACTTTAATTCTAATATAAAGCAAAGTACTGTAACAGAGTTTAACAAAAAAATCAAGACACTATTAAATACTTCAGCTATTTTATTTCAAAACTACAGTTCAAGTGTAGCTTAAATTCAAACGATTTAGGAAGTCATTTTAGTTTAACAATTAAGCTACAATCTGTTCCAATCTACCACTAGTACTTCTTCTAGAGCTCTCTGGGTATGTCTTAAGTGTTTCATGATGGTGTTTGAATACTTCTACTGCTTCTGCAAATAAAATAAGAAGTTACTAGTTAAAATTGACTTGGTCAATCTCAAATTATATATAATTAATCAACTTAGTGATTTGTTTTATCTTAAAATGCTTATCTTCTAAGATTTACATAATAAAAAAACATAGAAATTAAGATACTGCTGAAGTTTCATATTGACAGTAAATTATGTACAAAAAACAACAAAAACTTTTAAAAAAGAAGCTATTTAAGTCTGAACTATGATTGGTAAGAAAAACTGCTCCCATCAGTTACGTCAGCATTTTCCAAAGAACAGTCCTTTCAATGTTATATTTATGGTATACAAGCTACAGCTGTAATACTCTAAATTTCAGCCAGGACCAGGATCTAGAATATAAAATAGACTTATTATTCCCTATAAATTCACGGCAATTAAACTTAAAATTTAACACTCATCTTTATTATTTAACCTCAAACAGTTTAATCAATATTTGTTTTGATAATGCAATGGATATAATGTATTTTTCAAACTAATTCACACTTAATTTTACTATCACTAAGATATAAAATTAATACAGCTAAATTGACGAATCGTCTTGGGGCGTAAATTATATGGGGCGAACAACACTTCATCTGCTTATAGGTTACAATAAATTTCAAAAAGGCATGGCTTGTAAAATCATAAATTGCCAAGGACATCAATAACTTCGCGTAAGGCCTACCAAACCCAAATCATTCAATTAGGTCGCGTTTTGATACAAAAGTCTAAAATATTAGAAGGAGGTTTTGTATTTCTGTTTTTATTAGTAAAATTACAGTTGTCATTTTTCATATTTTGCAGATATGGAAGGTTCCATCTCGGATATTGTTTGTCATAAATGTGGGAAACATTTCATTCACGGATAGGTCTCAAATATTGACCACATGAACAGTCTACTCGGCACAGGACCTTATAAATGTTGTGGTAAAACATTTTATAGCCCAGCAAATCAGAAACGTTACGGGCTTTACTGTTGATATTAAGATGACATTCAAACATAAGTCCTCTAGATTTTATTACCTAGTTTGTAAAATAAAAGACCCATTCTAATATACTTTAGGTTGTTTTCTTTTATGCTTTAGATTAAAAAAAACAACAACATAATAATGTTAAGTACAGACACTAATTTGAAAAAAGTTGGTTACATAAAAGACTAAGTGATAAAATGACTTGAATGTCTTTAAAATCTTAATATAACGAATAACAGTAAAATGCTATACCTGTCACGTTTCGATTTGCCACAACATTTACAAGGTCCTGTGCCGAGTAGCCAGTTTATGTGGTCATTAAGACAAATGTTCTCCAACATTATCCACAAACAATATCCGAGCCGGAACCGTCCATATCTGCAAACTATGAAACATGACAACTGTAATTGTGCTTAAACTGAAATCGACCTCCTTCTTATATTTGAGACTTTTATTTTAATTTCTGCGATTAATTCATCTTTATCGAAACTTCATTTAATATATTAACGTGAGTATGTATTCTGCTATCCATAGGGGCTTTATTCTATCCAGGACCTTTTGGCGGTATTTTTAATATTATTTAAAATTCTTTGAACGTTTAAGGCTAAATGCATCAATCATGATTTTGTTCAATCAATATCTAGGCTATAACCTGCTTGCCCATAAAATATTGCGTGGGAGTTATCAACAATAAAAGTACACGTGGGAGTTACCCAAATCATTTTTCTCTCATGTATTGGAATAGAAAATGACCAGTCAACATTTAACATGCCTAATATTTACATTTTCAAATAAAGAAATTCTATGAACATTTTCTCTTTGCTAACTCACGTAGTTTAATCAAATTCATAAAAAATACAAATTTTGCGTGAATGTTACCCGAAATACAATTGTTCACATTGAAAATTTCTGTTGAATTTTTGAGTGTTTGTAAAAGCTATGAGCAAATGGGTGGAAACTAAGGTATAGGCGGCAACAATTCTTTATTCCGCGTAGGCTGCAACAGGTCTCGTATGTAAGTAAAAGGGATATAATAAAGAATTACCTGAAAAACACATGTGAAGCGAGGTTTTTAGGCCGCCATATTGTCTGTACGCGTAACCGTAAAAGTCACGTGATTCCCTACCGTGTTAACCGTTTACTTTATTTTTTTCCCATTTGACTATCTGGAGGCAAGTGGCTTTAAAGGTATTTTTGATAGAAATGACATCTGATAATCAATGCCATGTAACTATAAAGCAATTTTTCGAACTGGACAAGACTGCAATGTGATAGATTGAAATGTCTTTGTAATCAGGGCCATTTAATTCTCTGCTTAATTAAATGAGTCATAAGTCAATTAAAATGATGGTGGAACTAAATAAAATGGAATTTTGAAAGGGGATCCTGCATATCAGAGGATACTGTATAATCTTCCTTAGGATATGTTGCCTGCTTTTTAAATTTGTCTTTTGATGCCTTTCCTCTGATATAAAGAATGGTATCACATTTAATGCCTAATAGATTTTATGTCATTAATATATTAGGATAGTAGAGATCACATCACCTCTATTAGCTTACAAAGGGCACAAAAAGATACAAAAATGGTGTAAGGAAATATATAATAATTAAAATTAATCCTTAGTAATTATATATATTGTCGATGAATTTGTTACATACATGATTTTATTATAAACCCCTTTACCTATAGGAACCCTTTTACTGTTAATCATGAAAAATAGAACTTATGAAACTTAATGCTGGAAAATGCACTTCCACCACACAAATGTCTTTAATGTCGAAATATATTTGCTTTCTTTCTCTAAAATGTTGGTCTGTCTCATCTTAAAAATGAACTTATATAAAACTAGACAAGATACCAATTAATTGAATTTCCTCTTTAGAAAAGGAAATCATCGAACACATTAGGTTTGTGACCTAGTGTTTTAACAACCTAACGAAGTTAGTTTATAGGTTTCCAGGATTGGCATAGCAGACACAGCTGTAAATGTCATTGATTTGATAATGCTTTCATAACTATCTGTGGTTAAAAGAAGAAATAAAGCTTACTTTTTACAATTAAGATGTGCTTTTTTCCAGCATTACATAATCCTAGCTTGTGACAGTGAATTTAAAGCATGATCATATTTTCGTTTTGAAATGTTTTAAAAGCAACGATTGTCAATCAAACTTAAAAAGTACCGCTCAGGACACGTGAGGGATGTTACACTTTTCAGTATATTTCATGTACAGACTCAATTAAACCGAGTCTGCAATTTTCGAGTAATTTTGTTGTGAGTTAAGGTTCCGAGGGATCACACTTTTTCCAGATTTTTATAATGGAGAATCATATGACCATGTCTGTTACTTTTTTTTTTTTTTTATCTTTTCTCAATATTGCTACGTTTCAAATACCTCAATCAAACCTCATGAGCTTTCCTATATAATTGCAGCAATTGTTGATCTAAAAATGTAAACTTGATTTGAATTTCAGGAAATAAATCTTATTTCAAATTTGTCTGCGTTCAAATGAGTTAAATGAAGGCGTCCTATTTTCAGTGGACAATTTTGGATGAAGAACTCTAAATATGATTTGATTATATACCCAAGATATGAAACGATCGTTTAATACTGATTTAAAAAATTATGATCTGAAATGATAACAAAATTGACCGGGTATCATATAACAGTGCTTTTGCATTTACAAACAAATAAATGGCACAACAAAATATGTTTACAAGCTTTTACATAACTATTATCAATAATAGCAATCTAAGTTTGGTAAATTTAGCCCCTATTTTGGTTCGATGCCTTCTGGGTGTCCTGCTGGTGTGACTGGATGGATTGTGTTGTCGGGGGTTGCGTTCTTTATTGTATTTTTTTTGCGACCTTGCTCGAGGTGAACTCGTTCTTTAGATCACGCGGTTGTCGGTTGAGCATTAACTCTATCTTGTCTATAATGAGAACATAACAATGATACGTGGCAACATTTTGTCACACACACTTAACACCTGCTGATGTGAGTTTTATTCTCTCTTTCAATCATTATATATTGTAATTAAGTACTGGTAACCAAAAATAATGATGGCAATCTCTGGCACAAGAAACGACACTTACTGTTTTGTAAGTGGACAACTGCACTTAGCTATATAAGATTGATTAGAATCACTGTTTCAAGAAAAGATTACATGTTCTGTGAATGTCAGCAGCTTAAAAATCAGCACTTTTGACAGAGTCTGGATTATATAAACTGTATTTGCATAGTGAGGGTATTAAACTGTTTATGACAAGCTACAATAGAAGGGAAATTTGTTGAGGTTTCTTGAAGCTGTCACTTTAAATGTTCTATTATATATCTTTTTCGATTTTAATTCAGTTATTAGGAAATATGACTACACCTTTCATGTAAATATTTTGAGTCATTGTTCTGTTTCACTAGATTACATTGCGCAATTTTATGATAATTTGTTGAACAGCGATAAAGCAAACAGGTCAGTTTTGCAATTCAAATCTTTGCACAATGTTAACAAAGAAAAATAACTGAGTGAAATGTGACTTTTGTTGCTTATTGATTATTCTAAAGAATTTCAAGATTTATGTTTAATGGCACGGCATACAATACCTCTTAAATCAGACATGTCTCTAAATTCACCAACAGAACAAGTGATAAGAAAGTTGAAAAACAAAATGATCAATGCATATGGAGCAAAAAGAGCAGACTTTGATTAAAATGTGGTTATAGCTAGAGCATGTTAGCTTGCTAGTAATAATTAAATACATTATTGTTGTCTGTTAAAGTTCATACAATAAGTAAAAAATCAGTCAAAAATGTTTGACATGTTATTTGCATATTTCGGAGATAAACACTTTGAATTTTATCAAACATTAAAAAGTCGTCAATCCCATACGAAGATTTCATTCTTTTAGACAAAAATGATATGTAGAATGTCACGAAGTGTTTTTGTAAAAATTAAATGATTTTGATATGTTAATTCGTAGATAAGAGACGTTGTCTGGTTGGCTTTTTATAAATACAATGTATATTTAAGAAGAAAGCTGACAAGTTATTTAAATGAAATAAAATTTGTCAATTAAAAGAAGCTTATAAATTGTTACAATAAAAGATAAAAAAATATTTTTATAAACACATGCTTTTATCTCTCTTGTTTTTAATCGTGTTTTGATTGGTATATAGTACTTTAAACATATTTGTTTCTTTTGTATGTGAGTATATGCACAGCTGTTTAATATATTGAACTGACTTACTCTATCTTTCAAAACATACCATAAAGGCATCCCATATAAATGGTGTGCAATTTTGCATATTACGGCAAATAACTTACTTTGAATGATTATAGTAATGATTGTTAATAAAGGCAAGGTTATATATTTAAATTGTTGGATGACAGTCAAATCAACACTAATATGGTTATATAGTTGCATTCCAGTATACTGATAAAGTAACAGCTCTGGTGCCTCTTCATACAGGTAAAGATGCTCAATACATCTTCAAGACGTCCCGCTGAAAAATAACTCTATATCTATAGTATCTTGGAAATGTCAATAGAAAAAACCTTAAAGAACGTCCCTAACACGCCACTAGCACTGGCTTAAGCGGAACTCAACACTTATAGCAGCACGCCTCCAGATTCATGCTTACTTTATGAAATTTTAAAAAATGTTTAATAGTATTGTTTAGTGTGATAACCAAAGGAAGCAATTTAAACATTATCAATGGCACATACAACCCACATAAATTACTAAAAAGAGGACAACATATGCAAAATAGCCCTTACTGCGTTAGTAACGCAGTAGAAATATAGTTATAAAAACTGAAAAATCAGTCATAAATCGCACATAACATGTAAATTATTACTTGAATCTTGCAAATTTTTACTTTTCCTATACTCTTAGTACATTATTCTCAACTTTGATTTTATTGAAATATTTTCGCTTACCTTGAGGCATGCAACTTTGAACATAATAACTGTGATATTTGGAATTTAGAAACATACAAAGATGTGTTTATACAGCGGTTATCATGGAATCTTCAATGTGACAGGTACGTGTTATTCCATGAAAAGTGGCCTATGGTCCCCAAGTAAAATAATGCATATGGCATAAACGGGATAACAATGGGCGGAACAAAATTAAAGTGAATTTTGAAAAGATTATGAAGCCTGAATATCACAGGCATGTCCGAGGTAAAATCCAAAAAGTATGTAGCATATCGTAATGATAATTGAACATGCATTACGGAGAAATACTGGCAAATATCAAGGGAAGAAAAAAAGAATTCCGCAAACAACAATCATGTCGTGTTGAAAGATCTTCAAATATCTGAAATAAATCATCTCTGATTGAATGATTTCATTTGTCACCGTTGGGCAAAATGTTTATTTGTAAAAGAAATTGATAGAAAAGCGTCTGATAACCAAAGTCTTGTAAACAAAAGTAATATTTAACTACACGATATAGCTGCAATGTAATTGATTAGAAAATATGCTGTAAGACATGGCTGCAACTAGGGGTATTTAATAATTAACTTAATCAATCGACCAAAAGTTCTAATAAATGATGCGTGCTGGTAGAGATCACAATTTTTATATCGGCATGTCTAAACGAAAATTATGAATATGGAAATAATGAGCACGAGTTCTTTAGATCAGTTTTCACCGATATACCGTTGATACTAAAATTTCATCAAAATTCCATGCATTCTTGACGCAAGTGTAAACAAACATATGGGAGACAAATTACTTTTGTATAAGTAAAACTCTTATTTTACACACGTAACAAAAGTTAAACATATTCTTGCAGCTTCAAGTAATGTAGTAGGGTTTCAATCATAGAATAATAAAATACAACAACACAAAAATATATTTGTTGTCCTTTTTGTATTCTATTTATAAAAAAACACTTCATGAAAAATCCTCAAATGATTTGGTTCGTTTGTTAAAAATACAATGCCCTACCTTTTTAATGGACCCATTTTACTTTAAAACTTTTTTGTCGTTTGTCAAGCCATTGACATGTATCCCATCTACATCTAAAGGTTTCCAAAATTCGATCTTGAAACATAAATAGATGGTTTTAGTTAAGGTCGAATAATTTCACCCTTCCCTAACACAAATATAAGTATTGTGTTTTTGCATTGAATTACGAAATCAAACCATCGATTATCTCTAATTGCAAAAATTAACTGTCTTAGTGAATCATCACAATATATAGTTTCCAACCCTTTTATGCGACTTAAAACGCAAAGAATGCATTTCGAATATATATAAACTTTCCATAACTATAATAAATAATTTTGTCGACGTTGAAAGTTTGTAATTTTGGAAGGTTAATTATATTCTAATACTGGTTTTAAAATGTGTCTCAAGCAATTTAAACACTGTTTGATTCCATTATTGTATTGTTTGTCTATTTATTATGTTTAGATTCATGGGTAAAAGTCTTTAAGTTATTTAAATATGCTAGGAAATATTGCTTTCCGAGTCTTTCGATGCATTTTATGTATTATCAAACAAAATTTTGTTTTGTTATATTAACACAATTAAAGCAACTCATCTATAAGTCTGCTATTTCAAAAGTAAATGTTATTACTTCATGCAATGTCAAATTAGCTTGCTTAAATTTCATAAATTAATATTACTTTAGTAATAACACGACAAAATGTTACAATATTGCAGTCACAGTTAGATTAAGCTTGTTTATAGCAGGTAAATTATTTTCAAAACCAGGTTAAAACAATGTGTAATCGCAAATGACACATTTTGGCAAACGTAAATAATTTGTTGAAGATGTATGCTCAAACGTTTTATAATGGTTATGATAGCCGCATTCATTTAGTAATATATAAAGGTTTTTACTGGAATTGTTATTCATATTCTCAAGTTGTCTGATATCTTTTGATATAATGTCAACACATTCACATTAACATAGAGAGGAAAAAACAGAATTCCTAAAGAAAGCCTAACAAGGCCAAATAGAAAATGTTACAGGCTGGGTTTGATTGAGCCTGTTCATTAAGGCACATTTATGGTAAAAAGAACGTACAAGAATTTATGAGAGTAAAAACAGTATCGTTGATTTTAGGAGTGTTTAGAACGAATCAGTTGTATTAAAAATGATTAACACGAAACAGTACATTTAAACTTTTAAACAGTAAATTGTCTATAAGTCTATAATGTATGATTTTTTTCAATTAATAACTTTTGTAAAAGCTGTAAGACACTTGACGCATCAGACTCTAAACGTTATATAAAGCATAATATAAAATCAATAAAGAATTTGATATTATCATAAGACGAAAACAATTTGATCTTCTGACACAGCTTTTTGTAAGATATTAACCTAGTAATGTCAAATCTAAGAGCAAAATGACAAGGCAAGTCACGACATAGTTATAAATATTGTAACATACTTTAATTTTCATTTATTTATTTCTTTCAAAGCGTATGAATCAAACATAATAGCTCTTAAAAGACACAAAGAAAAACAAGGTATACATGTTATATTACTTCTCTTTTTCAATGTACTACTTGTATATTTAATATGTTATTTTAGAATCGTTAAGTGGTTTCAAAGATGATTAAAAAAGTGTACTGATTAGAGATGTTTGTTTTAATTGTGTGTGTGTGGGTGGGGGGTCACTGTTAGCACACTCTCATATTGAAAACATGAGTATATAAATGATAAAAAATACGTGAAGATTCCATGATATCAGTATACGTATCTCGTAAGACTTATCTAGTGTATTATATGAACAGAGAATTGTGAATAAGCAATTACGTACAAAATGAGATGTTTCAAATAAAATATTTTATTTTCTTCATTTTGCCTCTTTGCCATGTTATAAATAGCTTTACGGTTGCTATTAAAATAAGTCGAATAACGCTTATACATTTAGATTGGAGAACACTAACGTCATAGATCTAAACTAAAACAGATACCAACATATATTTAAATGCATTTTAGCAGAGTCTGTGGTATAATTGGATTTTTTAACTTTTAATAACTTTGTCAAGAAAATCTTAAATGTACAAATAAATGGTCGCTGTGAAATTGTCAAAATACAATTAAATGTTATATTTCAACAACCACGCGATAAAAAACCAGAACAGCATGTTATAATTTTATTGATCTCAATTCATGAAACTAAATACTAAACATCTGAGAGTATGGATATATATATATCAATTAATTACAAATCACTCAGCACTTGTATAAGATTCAACGGTTCATAACAGTTTTAACTGGAGGATAAAGCTATATAGCTAGAATGCAATCAATATAACACGTTATCTCAGAAGACTATAAATCCAGTATATCACGTTAGAAACCTATAAAATTACTGTCTTATATTACAAGTTCTCATTTTCATATTATTTTGTTTTTATTAAAAAAGAAGAAGAAATAAACTATTAGGACACACTATACTATGCGTTGACGTAAATATTTCACGAATTCATGAAAACTACTTATTTCAGGGAGAAAATAATTATAACGCTTATAATTCTCTGAAACAACAACCTTCTTAATTACTATTCTATGGATCTTATTAATATGTTTTCTTATCGAGCATGTACGAAAAACAAAATATAAAAAACAAAGAACAAATAGGAAGGGCGCCATCCAAAGAACGCATCTCCAACACAACCCAGCAACAAAGGGTCACCAGCACGGAGCACAGCAAACAGGAGTGCAAAATATCAAGCTGCATACCTAGCTGATTTAGATACCTTTATTCAAAGATACGTTCAATAAACAAATTGCAAGAAACCCAAATATACTTGGGAAAAAATTATCATTCAGATCAGAATAATGTTCGATTATGTTTCCAAACATACTTCTAGCTTGCTTGTGGTCACATTATGTTTTTACCTACGAAGAATTTTGATTAGTTATCAGTGATAAAATATTTACGTAATAAAAAGTTGACGATTTTGATATGTCATGTGTAAAATAAACATTTATTTGAGGGATTAATACAGCAACTGAGTGACTGGTTGGAATATTTATTTAGAGAAAAGTATAGAACATGGAACATTTAATTGTCTGCTAACGTCAACGGTTGACATATCTAAACAACTTGATTGATAGAGCATCTGTATTTTTAAAACAAGAATATAAAAAGAAAGATTTGATATTAAAATGACGTGCAGAAAGTCTGAACCTTGATTTAAATGTTCGATGTTGGGAATAAACAATCATACGAGTACAGAAAGATTATTTGTAAATGTCCTTAATAAATGATATTGTCACATTAGGTATATTGTAAAATAATTTTAGCAACCTGAAGATTTACTTATAGATTTTACATTTTGAAAAAAATTCCATGTAAATATTTATCAAAATGATTAAAATGTTTGGAAATATAGACCTTTCTGAAATTGTGCCTGTATGTTTTAAATAACGTAAAGACTGAGGAACATTATTTTACTGACATGCATTGTATTCGTGAAATTACAAGTAGGCAAACTAAAAAAAAAAAGAATGACATAAATGTCATGTTCCATTTATTTGTATATACATATTTTAAAAATATGTACTGTTCCAAACGACAATAATATTATTATCAAACTGTACATTTATATAAATTAATGTTTTATTAGACGCCATTCATTATAATTGTATTTTATTGTGAAGAAAAAACAAAACAAAAAAAAAACATTATTGGACAATTTGCGCAATGTAATTTCAATGAATTTATTATCAGACCAACATTTGTCAGGTAATGTTTTCTCCTTTTCACAATGTAACAAGAATCGTTGATGAAATATGGTATACAAGATCAACAAGGAAAGGCGCCGTTCAATGAACGTTTCACGGCTAGAGGTAGTCTGGTTTCGTGCCTTCTGAGTGCCCTGCTTTGGTGGCTTGGGTGTGTTGGGGGCTGCGTCCTGTGAACGTTGCCTTTGCCTTGTTGGTCTTTATTCTCGTCTTTTACTGTAATGCTTTCTCGCCAAAAGAATTCTGATATCGGCCAATATCGTAATATATCGGTCATCTCCGGAACGTCATTTTTCACAATCTATGATATTTACTTATTTTTAATTATTTTTAATACTCCAACTTCTTCATTCCTGTAAGGATTTACTTCAAACTCACACATCATAATAATATGACAAGGTTTATAAATCTAGAATCAATATATACTTTTTTAATTTTCATCTTTGTTACTATACATGTTATTGGTATATTTGAGAATTGTTATTTGTTTTATTTTTCTTCTTTGTGGTTATAAATGGTATCTTTTAAACTTAAAATAATTGTTCTTTTTTACACTCACAGTATGTATGACAATGTTCATAAATCTAGCATCTTTATTTCAAGAATTATCTCCTCTAAGAATTTTGCTTTAAAACATGTTATATTTTGGTAACAGGGATGTTTAAAAAATAAATTTAGAGTCTCCTCCATTCTCTGTCTGTCTGTCTGTCTGTCTGTCTGTCTGTTCATAAAAACTGTTTCCTGAGATCACTTTTAAAGATTTTTCCAACAAATTTACTGATAATAGAGATAAGATGAAACATTAGTTATAAATATTCATCCTGAGAAAATTCGACCTTTTGATTATCTTTGGTATAAACATAATTTCCTTATCAGGCAGGGGAACATAACACATTACTATGATAAAGACAAACTTACAACTCAAAAGATTTAAGTTCATTCATTCATTCATGTCATTCATTCATTCATTAAATGGTATAACTGAATGGCCAACGGCCCATCAGAATGTTGCTGGGGTTCTAACCGGTAGGGGACTTATGGATTGCTTGCAATACTATGATAATTGCTTTTTTGTTTTAAACTGATTTTTGTTGTTATGAAACATTTTGGACAATATTTTCACTTTTTAATGAACTTCCAGCGTTTGCACAAGGTGATCTCCCAATATAAATCGTTACTATATCTAATCTTATCAAGTTAGCATTGTTTTCGTTTTGCCAGTCCAAAATTCTGGCCCCGTTTTCATCTTCCGAATCCGGAAAATCCATATCACGACACTATTGTACTTCTTGAAGCCTCGTTTTCATTTTCATAGTAAAAAGCTCGTGTATTTCAGTTGCAAATTTCTGTCAAAATTTTGTGGTGTGAAATATTAAGAGGTTATTGTATAACTAAATTATATTGGACGAGTACACCGCTGCCAAACAATATTGAACGAGGAGCTAATATTGAACTTGTCGTATTGCCCTGCGTTAAAATAGTGATAAATATTATATTATTACTGTTGTAAATAATTCGATATTCACATATGCTTCATGAAAAATATATTTTTATGTGGAGGAAATCCTTATTGGTAGAAAATGTATTTCAGCCACATATGATGCCTGGCATACCACAAACCTATTTACTTCCTTATATCTCAGATGTTGTTTATGACTTTAAACTAGAAAAATTGGAAATTTGTTTCAGGCTTTTAAGTTCTTTTTTTCTTCAGTCTATAAATCATTCATCTGACACATTAATACAACCACATAGTATTTTAACAACCTACATTAAGTGAATTCAATATTTCTCAGACTAGGAAAGGTTACTAGGAATGGTAAAAAAAGATAATTAAAAGGAAATGAATGGAGATCATTAAATAGAAGCTGTTGATAATGTGTATTTTTTTATCTTCTATTATTTGGTACAAATTTTCTCGGTATATTAGTACATGTACTTATAATAACATTATGTCACACTGCCTATTTTAACACTTGGACAGAACTTTGTTACTCCGAGTACAATACAGATTAGATACGGATTTTAGGACAAATGAAGTGAGGCTAGACGGAGTATAAAATGGATTCATTATGACTTCTACATGTGTATGAACAGCTTCTTTTTCACTGCTAAAATCTAAATACGTACATTAAATGTAACCCAACACCTGTGAACGTGATGTTTTCTGTTTTCATGACATCTGTCTTTGTAAGATGTAACATGTGGGAAAGGCTTGTTCAGTATAGGAGTAGCAGAAGATAAATGATTTATCTACGTTACCTTAAAGAACGTAGATAAGGAAGTGTTATTAGCTAAATAAATTATATGAAATGCAACCATCAGTGTTAAAACATGATAAACAAGATCAACAACTTTGAAGGAAAGGCTGCGTTAAAGTCTTTTTATGTCTAATAGCGTTAACCATAAATCTTCAAGTTGTGTCTTGTTTATCTTTGATGAATGATTTTCTATTAAACGATCAAAACGAAAGATACATTTCCATATCTTTTCACTTACATTATATTTATAGATGGGATATAGTGCTTGA
The DNA here is from genome assembly GCF_026571515.1 of Ruditapes philippinarum. NCBI lineage: Eukaryota > Metazoa > Mollusca > Bivalvia > Venerida > Veneridae > Ruditapes > Ruditapes philippinarum. Next base: position 16,468 of record NW_026859939.1, read on the forward strand.
AAATCTTGTAAGTTCATTACCTCGTTACACAGACTTCGCTTGTAATGGTGATATCATAATTATGCTAATATTTATCACTTTCTTAATATGAAATAAAAGTTTCAGCACACACACACACACGCACGCGCGCACCAACACACGCACACACACACGCACACACAACCCCAACACATACGCACGCACGCACACACATATTTTCGAGCCTTCCTACGTAAATGGTAGCACTTGTTGATCTCTTGGAAAAGCTACGTAATTATATGTAATAAACTAGTCTCAATTTAAAATGATTACCAGTGAATAAAGTCATTCAGTAAATGAATCCAATTTTATATCTGTCTGCGATGATCAAACGAGATAATAGAAGAAATCATTGGTATTTTTTATTATAAATGACAAATTATGTAAACGTGGATGAAACGAATAATTTTAACATAGATTTTTTTACTTCAGTTTTAAAATCCTATGCAAGATATTTATTCTATATCGTTAATTGACAGTAAATTATGGGTTTTGAAATCATATTTGCTTTTATTGGCAATGTTAAGGTTACAGGTGATAAATATACTGTACAATTATATGGAGAATACTGAAGCTGTGACTTGAAAGGAAATAAATGTCATGGATTTTGCGGCTTATTACGTCCAATCATTCGTATATACAAGTCAGGAAGTACAGCTTTTATACAATGTCTGGAAATGCGATATGTAGATTGTCTGAAGAGTTTGACATACAGTTTAGCTCTGTATCAAATAAGTGTTTGACCAAACATTCACGAAATTGCAACTTTGTTTTGCCAAACTGGAAATGAAAGGCAATTTTCTTCATCTATTGAAATAGATTTTCTGGGAGAGTATTTCTTGTATAGCAGACTGCTGTTTCCGTTGTTATTAAAGTTGTAATTTATATTTCCATTAACAAATATCTTATTCAGGTAAACCATTTTAGATATGAATAAAATGGGAGAATATGCAAGAAAAATATCTGACATGTTTGCGTTTCGGATCGCAATATCCGTCCCTCGGGAACCCCCCCCCCCCCAAATGCGCAACCTATCAAAACCGCAACATTAGACAAGTATTATTATTTTAAATTTCGGCTTACACTGAGGTCTGGTGCAATATTGCTTCTTTAAATTTGTATAAAATCTAGTCTACATAGTCAGAAGCTATGTTTGGTTACTAAAAGAGCAAAATTAATGCAAAATCTTTTTTTTTCCGTTAAAATATTTTAATGTGCAGTTTATTATCAATGCTTTTCACATTCACTCCTGTTAACGACGTATTGAATGTTTTGATAAAAGAGGTTAATTGTCGTTTTCGTACCTGTCACAATAGATTTTGATTGGACATTCCCTCGCTATGGCTATATCCAATGTCTGACATCAAAAAGCAAAAACAGAAAACATTTCTATATACAAATCTTTGTTTAAGGTAAGATGCGGATTTTCATGTTACTTTGATATTTTAATGCTTCCGAGACGAGATTATTTTACCTTTCACTGTTTCAGCGTTTTACGTAAAATTATTTAAGGAAAGAAACATATGCAATTCCTGTTAAAAAGAATAATTCTTTGGTAGTTATTCAACCTAAAATTTCTGATTTCAACAATGAAAAGGTGTCTGCTTTCCTACAATCTATCAAATTTGGTCAAAGTAAGTTAACAAAGAAGTGAGATTGTTAATGGATTGCCACGGTAGCAGATGGAATGGGGCATGAATTAATGACATATCCGCAAGAGCTTTTAAGCCTGACGAAAACTGCATGGTAAACGAAAAACATTGAACTTGTACAAATGTATTTTACATAACAGACAAACGTGAATGACCAGTGAAATAAAATATAATGGTAAACAATTTGTAAAGGAGACGTTCTAAATTAGTAACTATTGAAAATATTTCCATAATAGCATATTAGATTGATGGAAGAAGACCAAATTACAAACGTTATATAAATCATACATGCACAAAGAAATTATATTGTATCGATTAACCTCTGTGCAGTATCTCCTGGAGAAATTTGTTGTTTATTCTATCATTAGAACATGTATTGAACGTGTATTTGATAGAAATATTGCCATTTTATATTCAGGAGAAATATGTTTGTCTTTTTGTATTTTCTGATCGAAGATCAGTAAATACAAAGCTGACATTCAATCTCTGACACAGAAGTTTCACGACAAACCTAACAACAAGTAGTTCTCAAAACGGCTTAAAACTAGCGATTTAAAAGAAAGAAATATTTTTAGTTTGATACAAGTATCCAACAAATTACAACGCATTCAAAGTTTAAAAGTAGCGTTGGCTTATAGAATTGTCAATAAATGCACAGTCACAAATTAAGCGGATGAATATGATTTCAATCAATGAAAATTCCATTTTTAGCGATGTCGATTACCGAATACTACACAAATAAATCTGACTGCCGAGTAGTGGAATATATAGATTCTACATGTCGGACTGTTTGGGCGAGAAGATTTTCGCTAAATTATTTACTTCAATTTTAAACAACAGGTTTATCCTGAACAAAATACCTCGAAATTAATAAGGATTACAAACCCGAAATGCAATGGAAGTTCTAAATTTAGAATGACTTGATTTTATTCAGGCATTGTTCTTTGTTAAGGAAGTAGCCATGATATGCAAGGATAAAGTGGCTGTCATAAAAAATGAACATAAATGATTTTTTGATGCAACTCTAGTTATGCAAAATTCCGTATGTATCAAACTCTGGTGCCTTGCAAGATGAATTATAGTACATGAAAATAAACTTATACAGGAAAATACATACAGATATACAGTACGATTTAGATTGCAAAGATCAGAAAATACTTCACAGCTTGCAGCCCTTTGATTTTGTTTGTATGTCACGCTGACACAGTATAGGTCATTTGGCACCGTTTCAGCTTTACTGGTGGAGGAAGACCTCAGGTGACGTTCTGTGCATTATTTCAAGCACAAACGGGCATCTGAGTAGAACCACGGATGTTCCTTAAGCTACCTGGATAGCTTCCTCACATGAAATAATCCAAAGTCCCTGTCGGGATTCGACCCTACAGCGGTGAGGGGCATGTGGTTTGAAGTCAACGACCTTAACCACTCGGCCACGGACGGTCCCCCCGCCATGTTTGTCCATACCTTACATTAATCCGCTTCAAAGTCTTATCTGCTTAAGAGACAAAAGAGTGAAAGAATGTCCAGTTTTAAAACAGAAACATTAATAAAGTCGAAGCATTACAGACGGGAGAATTCAATCCTCTGCGAATGTCATCGATTAGCTTTTAAGTCAGAGTCTGGATCACATAATTTGTATTTGCATACAATTAGCCGGTGTTTTACATTAAACGTAATAATCTGAGAGAACTGTACTGAGATGTTACAGTAATAATATAAAAAAAATAAATTATAATTTTATCTTTATCAGATGTTTTGAAGTTGTTCATAGGTATGTTTATTTGTGATGTTTTTATGGCATTAAAATCAATCAAGGCAACTACGTATTTGATACATTTTTAGCAAATTAACTATTTTCTACAGATGAAACATACTGGATTCACCGAAGAAAGTCAATAAGCGAGACTAAGTCAACCACACAAACTACAGATTTATTCCACGTACCTTTTGTTTCATACCTTAATGTTAAGTTCTGTTCTAATCGATGTTGGGGTGCTTTACCCGCTGTAATTAAGTGTGCTACTCCACTGTTTAAGTAAGAAGAAGAGTGATTTCATTCCACAGAATTAACTTATTTTATCAGGGTTCGCTTTTCATATTATGATGTCGAACTCCTTCCAAGTCGGTATTGGCGGTCGTTCGCCCAATGGTATTGGTAATTTTCATGGTGTTGGGTTGCCTGGATGATGAACATAATTATCCACTTCCGTCTATAAAATATAAATCTATCCGAGCTTACGACGTCTGACAGAGTTCTATAATGTTTTCATGTAGTCAATTAGTACATCAAAAATAATTTATTTTGCTATTCTTAAAACTTAATATCTCATGTTTTATTTATTTATCATTTTCACGGATAAATTGTATTACCGCGATTCTGCTGTAAGGACATTAACAATAACCATTCAGTAACGGTCTATCTAATCGATTCAGTTTTGTCACCATTCAAGCGACTATTTTCCAGTACTACACAGTAAGAATCTAAAGTTTAATTCATAGTTTCAAAGTTTATTTCAGAACTCAATTCATGTACACACATGACAATATGAACTATAGCATATATACATACAGTACATAAAGAGGCATAGCATAAATTAACATGCAAATGATGATAATAATACTATGTATTAGTAATAATACAAATCATCTGAACAAAATGGAGAGAGACACGCATTTTCAAAGGACATGAGAAACAAATATGTAGAAATGTTATCTATTCCCAAATTTTGTGATTTTATTTTCTTAACAAATAAACAAAAAAATCTGTATTCATTACAATGAGTTATATTCATATTCATAATAGATTTAAAAGTTAATATATTTGGATGTCTTACATAATTACGATCTACATTCTTTATTTTAGTACAGATTGTTCACTGCATTCAAAAACATAGTGGAATTCATCTCCAATTCTTCCGGAGCTGTTACAAAGTGTACATTAACGAAAATTTAAATCTATACCATTTTCTACAGGAAGTCTGCTGTGTCTTGTTCTAAACTTTGGGGTTTCCACATATAACAAATATATTTTAATATGCTTCATCCACAGAAATGTCTGTCTATTAACATTGCTACTTGTATTATAAGTTTTAAGATCAATTTGATAAAATGTGCTAGATAGTTTTAATTCATTAGGTACAGCTAGAGTAGAAAAAAACCTATCTGGAATCAATATCAATAGAAATTGGTTTAACACCACATTCGCTGAACACCATACAATTTGGTGTACTAGATTTAAGGCCTTATATATGTTTAAGATATACTGTTATTACCACACCCCCGGCATTCACCACCGTACCATAAAATTGGTTTTACAAGTTTTCGAACAAATCTATTTCCATATCCAAAGGTAATTGAAGATTTTTTGATTTTTTTAATTAAACATAGCATGCCTTTTATTGCTTGGTTAGCTATATAAGTCCTTTGCTTTTGAGAAACTACCACTACGACTAAATTATACTCCTAGGTATTTGAATTTTTGACAACTTCTAGATTTTCATTGCCATATGTCAAACTATACTGTGTTCGCATACCTTTTGAAAATACAAGAACTTTTGTTTTAGATGTATTCATTGTTTATTTCTATTTGTCACAATAACTTTTATATAGGTTGATAGCAATTTGTAAATCGTTTGCTGACTCAGATAAAATAACAGTGTCGTCAGCATATAGAATAATAAACAATTTCTTAAGGCCAAGTATTTCATCATTAAATGTGACACCTTCTATACTATTACTATTTGCAAAGTAATCATGCAAATCATTCAAATAAAAGAAAAAAAGCAAGAATGTGTCATTGTCACCTATTGTTAAACATATATATAATTTATATTTAATATCTACCAAAAACATTTGGTTATTGCAATGTTATTTTATTTGTTTTCTGTCTTTTTTCCTTTGATTTCTTTCTTTTCATTGAGGGGGAAATGGGGTTAACAAATTCTTAGTACCGAGTCAGGATGACAATAAAATCACAACTATCAACTATCAAGCGTTCTTAAATGACCTCTTAGTGTTACCTAAACCTTAAACCTTCATGCGCATGTCACTGCTTCTCATAGTTGTGAACATTTCTATGAAGATTCATTAGAACCCCTCCTTGGGTGAAGGAGATATGCTCTGGACAAAATCTCTATATCTTATCATCTTTAGTGATCTTGCATATATCAACCTAAATTACATGTTTCACTCATTAAAATAACCATTATTTTTGTGTTTCAATCCCTCAATAAATAATGACTTACTGGCCCAAATACACATGTTCATATCTTCATATGAACTTTAACCCCTATGTGTGACCTTGACCTTGGCAGCAGGGACCTGTATTTTGCACGCGACACTCCACAATGGTGAACATTTGTGCCAAGTCATATTGAAACCCCTCGATGCATGTAGAAGTTTTGCTCCGGGCAAGCGTTTTCCAATGATCCCTTAGTGTTACCTTGACCTTTGACCTAGAGACCTTGTTCATGCGCATGACACTGCCTCTCATTGTATGAAGTTTTATAAGAATCCCTCCATGAATTAGATATGAAAATATGCTCTTGACAAAATCTCTGTATTTTATCATCTGTAGTGACCTTGACATTGAATATATTAACATAAATTACATGTTTCACACCCGTAGTCATGAAAATGATTATTTGTGTTTCAATTCCTTAATTAATGATGAATAATCATTTTCATATTTATACATTTGACCTCTACTTGTGACCTTGACCTTGGCTGCAGGGACCTAAATCTTTGCACAGGACATTGTCTCACAATGGTGAATATTTGTACCAAGTTCTATTGAAGTCCGTCGAAGTTTTGCTTCGGACATGCGTTTTGCAATGACCTCTAAGTGTGACCTTCACCTTTGACCTAGACACCTGGTTCATGCGCGCGACACTGCTTCTCATAGTGTTAAACATTTCTAAGAAGTTTCATTAAAACTCCTACATGCGTGTAGGACAAATATTGGCCGCCGCCCACTTGGCCACTCGCCCGCCATGGGTAAAACTATTATACGACCCGTTTTTTTTCAAACGGGGGTATAACAAAAAATAATAAAAAGGTTATAATAATTGTAATATTTTTTTACCTCTTAAACCTGTTGGAATTGCCTAAATAGCCGTTGCCTTTGCCACCAATTTAGAATCAGGCAGGCCTGCAAAATCATGCAGCCTGACCAAGCTCTATTATCTTAACTATACTTACATCATCATGATGACCACAAAATAAATAATGGACAGTCCCCAAATGACAGCCTGGAAAGTTTATTTAAGTCCACGCCTGTGAACTTTGTGTTTTGCTGTTTTCATGACATTTTGTCTGTTAAATATAATTTATGGGAAAGGTTTGTTCAGAGTAGGAGTAGCGGAAGATAATAAATTATCTACGCTTTTGTAAGAACGTAATTATGAAAAATACTTTTACCTTAATAAATGATATTTTTTGTAACCATAGACGTTCTATATTTTATAAATATCTACCAACGTAAGAGATGCTATTCTTTGTCTTTCGTTAAGGAACCCTGAGTTGTTTATCTTTGATGAGTGATTTTGTTTGAAACGATCAAAAAGAAAGACAAATTTCCATATCTTTTAATTTATGGACTATAGTGTTATGTTTTTGTAAATCTCATGAATTTTAATCACTTCATGATGATATTTTGGATTCGGATTCTATTTACTTTAATCAAATGATAACTAATATCCATCCTATAGAGCTTCGGCTGAAAAGAAAAACCAACAACAAAGGAATTCTTGAAATTTTAGTACATCAATTTAGTCAGTAACAAAACCTTTTACAACAAAATTTATAATAAGAGGGATGACTTTGATTTTGGTAAAGTAAATTATCCACATTAAGGTGGAGATTTCCATGCAACATCTTACTGGTTATATGTTTCTCCGTTAATGAGATTCGAAACGATTTTAACGATTATAACGAACGGAGTAGTTTCATTATTAGCAAACTTCTCAAACATGGCTACCGTTATCATAAATTACGAAAGTTTTTATTCTATTTTGCTCCCCACTTCCCTAGCCATCTTGCCCCTTCCCCTACACTTTTATCTTTTCGTAGGCTTTTAATTATTTTTCTTCTTCAATTACCTTGTCGGTTTCTATGATTTCCTTATTCAATAATTTGTTTGCTCGTTGGTTCTGTCGTGTTTGGTGTCTTGCTGGGCCCCTTGCTGGTGGTCCTGGTTGGTGGGGTGTGTTTGGGAATGCGTTCAATGAATGCCCCAAACCTGGTTGAATTTTGTTTTTCATATTATAATATGGTCGTTCAGACTCCGCTCGTATTTTAGTTACAGATGAAACATATGCTCATACTTATCACTTTCCTAATAGAAAAAAGGCAATATGTATCAAAAGCAAATATACGAGCTTTTCCATGTACTTGTAGCACTTGTTAATCTCTTGAAAATGTTACTAGACGTTTTAAACTAGATTTCAATTTTAGATGATAACCACAAAGTAATGTCATTCAGTAATTAATCTAATTTTAAGTCCGTCTGCGATCAAACGAGATGAAAAAAAATCATCTTTTATCAGAAATGACAAATTATGTAAATATAATTGAATTAGAATTTTGAAGAACATAAAGATAACAAAATTGGTCGTAAATTGTGTTTTTTGAAATACCGTTTGTTTTTATTGGCTATCTTAAAGGTTACAATTCATAAATATTCTGTACAATTTTATGGAGAATAATGAAGCTGTAACTTGAAAAGAAATAGTTGTCATGTATTTTGCCGGCTTATTTCGTCCAATCATTTGTATATACAAGCACAGGCGCTAGTCACATAATCAAATATGTTACATAACCGGTCTATATATGTATATAAAGATATAAGGCCTCCAACGGAACAAAAACATCATGCGGAACAAACAACAACACTGCTGCAAGAAACGACCAGATCACGGTTATCTCTTTCTGGGCATCAATCCAAGTGCCAACGCTTTTTATTTCATTAAAATCCCTCAAATAGCAAAGAAATTGGGAAAAGTTTCGCAAAATGCCATTATTTTCAATTCATGTCGTTTTCGACGTCCATACCATTCATGTATACAAACACGATTTCTGGTCGATTTTTACGAAATAAACAAAAAACGGCTAGAATTCCCACGTACGTTCCATAAACAAACTCTTTTCCTATCGATCTGCGAAGTCTTAACTGATCATAAGCCCTCTTCATACGTAATTCATTAAAAATACACAAGGATCCCGCTTGTGAGCCATGTATAGCGCATGTATATACTGTTTATTATATTATACAAGGATTTGATTGGTTAAGATAATTATCAGAATACTATTGACCAATCGTATAATACTATTTCTTTGCTTCTTTACCTGTTACTATTTCTTTACCTGCCACTTCAAAATCAAAATGGCGCACTTTACTACAACCAATATTTTTTAAATATTTTCGTATAAAAGAGGGCTCTAGTTCAATTTAGACTTCGCAGATTGATAGAAAAAGAGTTTGTTTATGAAATTTATGAGGAAATTTGAGACGTTTTCTGTTTATTTCGTAGGAATCGACCAGAAATCGTGTTTGTATACATGAATAGATTGGACGTCGAAAACGACATGGATTGAAAATATTGGCATTTTGTGAAACTTTTACTCATTTCAAGTATTTTAATGAAATAAAAAGCGTTAACGCTTGGAGTGATCCTTTCGAATGTCGACCAGAAAGAGATAACCGTGATAGACCTTATATCTTATTATAGTATATAGCCCATATAAAACTTAAAAAAGTTTGTTTCAAGCACCTGCGTTTACAAGTCATGAAGTACAGTAATTTTCTTTATCAAATGTCATGTGGTTTGTCTGAAGAGTTTAACGTACATATTAGTTCTGTATCAAATAATTGTTTGACCAAATACTCACGAGCCTAGTTGTGCTAAACTCGAGATGAAGGCAATTTTCTTCATCTATTGAAGTAGATTTTCTGGGAGAGAATTTCTTATTTTCGGCTTACATTAAGGTCTTGTGCAATATTGTTTTTATAAATTTGTAAATAAAATAGTTGGTTGCGACAAGAACATACTTAATGTCAAAAAAATATCAGATTTTTTTCTTTAAAGTAATTAATAAGCATTTTATCATCAATGCTTCTTACATTTACGTGTGATCACGGCAACAATTTTTTTGATAAACGGGTCCATTTGTGTGGATTTTAATGTAACCTAAAATGTAACAATTAAGATTTTGCTTGTACGTCCATAACTATATCCAATCCGTCTGACATCCAAATGTCAGATATTGTGCAAAAAGTAGGAAACAATTACATACCAATCTTTGTTTAAGATAGTTTAACAGGAACATTAAAGTCTTATCCTATCACCTTTATTTGACGGTCCGAAGGTCCGATGTCTTTTAAGACAGTTACCAACTTACCGGGATGTTTTGCCATTTAGCTCGTAAATTCAAACAATGTACAAATGATAATTTCCGAAAAAGTGCACAGTTTATGCCGCTTTTCATGGAATGACAATAACGTGTCACATTGAAGGTTTCATGTTAACCTCCGTATGAACATATTTCCGGATGTTTCAAAATTCCAAATTTTAACATTTCATGTTAAGTGTTGAATACGGCTTAAGCCGGTGCACATTTATATACCGTCGATGAACAGGCTCATTCAAACCGAGCCTGCAACATTTTCAATTTTGTTGTTTTGTGCGTTCTTCAGGGATTTTTTATTTCTCTCTGTATCGCCACATCAGCGTTGTTTGTGCTGTGTGGAGGCCGTACAAATTCGCCCCGTACACTATCTTGTCAAATTGAAGGTTCCATGTTAATCGCCGTATAGACACATCTTCGGATGTTTCTAATTTCAAATTTTACCATTCCATTTTAAATCTTGAATACTGCTCAAGCCGGTCCTAGGAGGCGTGGACGATTACTTGCACTTTCCATCCATGTTCAGACTCAATCAAACAGAGCCTGCAACATTTTCAATTTTGTCGTTTTGTGCGTTCTTTAGGGATTCTTTATTTATCTCTATTTTAGTTTCTTGTGTTTAGCAAAATATATGCCAGCCAGCAGTCAATATGCACATAAGTATTGATAGCATTAAAATGTATATTAAGTAGCAAATTTGAAGCGTTTTAAGTAACAAAATGGTCGTAAAGGAAAAACAATATGCAATTTCCTGTTAAATATAATCATTCATTGGTAATTATACCACCTTAAGATTCTGAATACAACCAGTAAAATGTCTGGTTTCCTGAAGTCTATCAAATGTGGTCAAATAAGTGATAATGTTACTGGTTCGTCACGGCAATTGATGACATATCCACAGGAGCTTTTAAGTCTAATGAAAACTGCTTGGAAAATGAAGAACATTAAACTTGTATTTTACATTACAGACAAAAGTGAATGACCGGTGAAATAACATACATAATGGTAACATAAGACTATATAACATGAGACTATTTAAAACACTTAACCCTGATAGCATATTAGATTGATGGTTTACGAATGTAATAATAAAAATATTGGGAAAAAAACAACAAGTAACAAACTAAACAAAAAAACTACAACAATAACAAGCCTGCTTTATTCAATTATTTACATTTCTAATATATTAAAATTAGATTAAAAACATAATCAATTACGATATACATTTAAGTCTATCAAATGTGGTCAAATAAGTGATAATGTTACTGGTTCGTCACGGCAATTGATGACATATCCACAGGAGCTTTTAAGTCTAATGAAGACTGCATCCGCGCAGTCTGATCAGGATCCATGCTGTTCGCTTACAAACTCTATAACCAGTATAAAAACCGATAGCGAACAGCATGGATCCTGATCAGACTGCGCGGATGCGCAGGCTGGTTTGGATCCATGCTTGTCGCAAACCCATTATGTTGGTTTTGTCATGACACGGCTCAAATGGTATAGAACAAATATTATGATTCTTCATGTAATTTCTTTCTAAGTCACAAAGAATATATAACTTTCTTTTCAAGATTTTTTATAAAAAATATCCAATGAACTAAAATTTTTTAAGGGAAAAACAGGGGGAAAAGGCCTTGAATTTTCCCAAAAAATGTAACTTTTTTAACCTTTCCGATTGATCTGTCGACACAAAACATTTTTTCGGGGGGATGCCGATTAAAAGCGGGAAAATTAATGCAAGCCCCCGGGTTTCAAACCCCTTAGGGCAAGTTTTGTTCCCCTTGAGAAAGAAAAAACATGCATACGGTGAACCCAGAACGATTAAAAAGGTTCTATGAGTTTAAACCCTTTCGAACAACAAACTTAAATTTGTAAAACAAAATTTTTGCTAAAAATAAGAGTAAATTAATAAAATTTTTTTTAAAAGCGGATCGACATTCTTCCGCGGGTTTTAAAATTTTAAAATTCCACCTTTGTTTGATTTTTTCCAATCCACGCCCTTTTTTAGTCACGGGTGATTTTTTCCATTGGCGCATCAAAAATAAAATTTTGCCAATTTCGAATTGACACAGATTTTTTATTTTTAAGAAAAACAGGAGTTCAAGCACATATTTTTTTCTTTTAATTTTTGTAAATATTAACAAAAAAGCAACAAAAAATAACTTAAAGAAAGACCACCGGTTCCGTAAAAAAACTTTCTTGGTAGTTAAAAAACCTTTAATTCTAGTTAAACCCATGAACAAATTGTCTGGTTTTTTTAAATCTATCAAAGAATTTTGCCAGACACACGGAAGCAGATATTCGCGATTATGACTAATTTTTAAGTCGGTGAATACGAAAAGAAGCCATTAAAATTTATGTTTACTTACAGCAAAATGAATTTTGGGTGAAAAAAAATTTTAAAAGGGTAAATAATTATATAGGAGACATTCTATAGTAATTAATAAACAACAATTTCCCTGATAGCATATTAGATTTAGCGGTAAAAAAATTACTTTATTGTGTCGATTAACTTTCGAGAAAATCTATACTTAATTTATTAAACGAAACATGTATAAAATGTCTTTAGATATAACTATTTTTAAATTCGATTTAAAGTGTATGTCATTTTTGTACACCAGACACTAACCCGTTTCCTATTTTTCTACTTAGAGAGACGAAATTTGTTACTCATCAACGTGCATGAAATTTCTTTCTGAGAAACCATCTTGATGGAGTCAAAATATTTTATGATTTTTTATTTCTTGTATCGTGGTGTTTAACGTGCATTTGAAGTTGAAATGATTAAAGTAAATCCACCTGGGAACAGCCATTTTGATAAATCTCGTGAGAGTATCCAGTTTTAAAATAAAGTCCGAGGCATTACATCCGGGATAATTTATGCTCTGCAAATGTCATCAATTAGCTTTTTTATACAGATACATAAAACTCCTTTGCATATTGCGAAAATTATGCAATTATGTGCTGTACTAATCAAAGAAAAAGTTTCTCAGTAAAATCCCCATGTTTTTGTTTTTTAATTTTAAAAAAACATAGAAATTTTGGGGGGAAAGCGTTGGCAAGGGAAAGGAAAATTAGACTCTTGGGACAAATTATTTTTAAGCAAAACAATGTATAGTTGGGAACAAAAAAAATTTTAAGGCAGTTTTGCGATTTTATAAAAAAAATAGTAAAAGCTAAGATTTCAATGAGCAAAAAAATTAAATTTAGATTAGTCCCATTTTCACCAGAAAATTTACAAATTAAATTTTCAAAATACAAAGAATTTATGTATTAGTACGCAGTGAAAAGGTGCATTACAATAATATGAAAACATTTTTAAAATGTAAATTTTTTTTTTTCAGTCTAAATCTTAGTAATTTTGTTTTTACGTTGATGTTTTCCTTTGCTAAATCTAGGCATCAGCTTTAAAAAAGTCCAATCACACAAGAAAACAAACAGCACCCTAACAATGTCCTCTTTAAACCAAAAATTCCCATAAAAACACTTCGTTTTTTGAAGTCTAAACATATAGTATTATCAGATAATTATATAATGAACATTAATTTTTGGGTCATATGATAGGAGAAGGATTAAACTAGATTAAACCTTTTTAAAGATATGACGTTTTTGTGTATTTATAAAGTTGTGGCATAATTTACCCGAAATCATGAATAAAGTTGAAAAAAAACAACAAAATAATAGTTGGAAAAAAAAAAAAGAAAACTAACAATAAAAACATTACTCATAATTGAAAATAACCATTTTCCATAACAGTTTGTTTGATAAAAATCTAACAATTTACACATGCTGCAAAAGATTAAAAGTATGGAATATCTTGAAAAGGAAAAAAATCAGCGAAATATTGTTTTATTTGTTGTGTTTTTTTTCATTGGTGTTTAAAAGTAGAATAATGACCTTTGAACTACTAAACACAGTACAGCGTGTAAAAAACAATTCATTGAACTTCCAATGGTGTTCCTTGACAAAGGTTTTAATTTTATATAATGTCTTTTTTGAGAATAAGTCTAATGAGATTTTTTGTCTGAAAGCTTTTAATATATGTATATAATAAGACTGGGAAAAGTAGATTATAATTAAGACTAATTATAAATCAAAATAAAAAAGTTTTGTTTGTCGTTAAGAATATTCTCCAAAACGTATCTAGTTCTATTTAAAAAGTGTCTAAGATATTATAGAATACCAGTTATACATTTTGTTGTATTTTAAAAAAAAAAGAAGAAACAATTGGGATGTTTTTCAATCATTGAGGTCAAATAAGTTAAAAAAAAAATTATCTTAATCATAAAAATGTGTCAAAATATTTTTTACATGAAAATTTTTATATCATGTAAAAAAAATTGTCAGCAATATAAAAGCTTTCAAAAATGCAATATTGGAGAAGGAATTTGTTTTGAAACTAGACGGGTAAATTTGCTTAACTAATTACGTCCCTTTCCCCTAGCTTAATATTCCAAATAGACAGTTTTAATCTAAAAAATATTTTCGTTAATCGACTGGTCCATTATGTCTGAAAACCTCCATTTATATGCTTGAATGGTTAGTAATTTTATTTTCTTTTCAACGAATGTAAGTCTAATAGAATAAAACAATACAATGTTGACCAAGTACACATGGCTATTCATTGAATCTCCTATAAAGTCGACAATGAAACAAAGAAATGATTTAGTCATCAATTGAAAAAAAGTAATCTTTAAATACTTATATAGGGTCTGCAACTGATATTTAATTGGACCTGGCACTCATTTTCCCAAATTTTTGCGTTAACGATGTAAGCATACAGACAGAAATGCCTTTTAAAAACGGTTATATGCATGACATTATCTGGCAGACATAAACAATTTTTTCACACTTTATAAAAAAGATGAAGGCTTGACAGGAAAAGGTTTATTGCAGAAAATTGTATTTAGACACGCCACATTTGTTTAAGCCAAAATATTGTTCGGAATTTGATCATTTGTCAGATATGCGTTTGAATCTATGTTAGACACAAAAAGCTGCTGTTAATAAACAGTATCCCAACTAGAAGGTCAAAGCAATAAGTAAACAATATATATGATTTCATTTTTCCGGATATAAATGATGTGTAGAAATGACATAAAGGGTTAAAACAAAAGAGATTGACATTTTCAGTTCATGAATGAGACAAGTTATCTAGTAGTCTTAGAGTCTGTGGACGGTAGTTTGCACTTGACAGTGCCGTCTATGAACAAATCGAGCCTGCACTATTTTCAATTTTGTTGTTTTGAAATTTCTTATGCAATTCTTATTCTCTCTTTTTTAAGCTATCAATAAGCAGCCGAAATACACTGAATAAAATACATGTAACATATAAAAAATAAAGAAAATAAAGCAATGAATAGATAAAAAATGCAGTATTTATAACAATATCTTTGGTATTTTTGTGTTGCGGAAATGTACGTTAAAAATGATTTAAAATTGATTTCTAATAGTTTAAAACATAAATGTTCATATTTATCATTTTGAATTGTGTTTGAAACATAATCAAACAACACATTAGTCCTTTTGGTTTGTTTAAAAACAAATTAACTCTTTTTTTCTGTTTGACATGATTTAATGAAAAAGAAATTTCTGTTTATTTAATTTCTTTTACTAAATGCTACAAGTTTTGCTAACACTTCCATTTAATGTACTACGAGAGGGAATCAAACCGGTTACCTGTAAAGTAAACTGATATATGTTAAGCAGAAAAGAAAAAAAATAGAGCTTAAGAGAATTTTCCCATTATTGGTGCATATTACAAGAAAGTAAAAATCTTACATAACGAATACGTAGATACGGATAAATGTTACGTTCCAATAAAACCAGTGCATGTAGTATGATTAACAATGTATTCAAATATGACTGGGATCCAAGAACAACTGTCTCATTCAATCTTATTGCCAATATTTTGTTGTTTTAAATCTGATCAGACATTGCCGTTTTATTCTTCAGCTATGCTGAAATATTTTCTCATGTTCTTAATCTTTGCCTTGATTTTGGTTTACAGTTTTTGGTTGCCATAGAAATAAATAGCACATTTTAAAATTTAATTTTCTAGCTCGCTTACGGTTTTAGAAATTGAAAAACAGT
The DNA here is from genome assembly GCF_026571515.1 of Ruditapes philippinarum. NCBI lineage: Eukaryota > Metazoa > Mollusca > Bivalvia > Venerida > Veneridae > Ruditapes > Ruditapes philippinarum. The sequence continues at coordinate 32,637 of NW_026859939.1, forward strand.
TATTAATCACAAGTGCTTGCAATAACAGATTAGCTGTGCTTGAAAAAAAACATGCAAGAACAAAATAAAAAAAAGTCCCCTGCAGGGGGAAATAAAAAAGAGCTTTTTTTAAATAAAAAATACATAATAGAACAAAAAGGGTTACAAAAAGAGAAAAAATTTTTACCAATTAATAATAAATAACATTATACTAAACTTAGATTTTCAGTATCAAATTGAAAAAAACCAAATGTACAACAAAGCTATATACGAACTATATTTATTTAAATAGGAAAACAAAAAATCAAATATGACTCAAATCAAAATGTTATAGGCTCATGAGTCTGAAAGCTCAGGTTTGACTGAACAGCATTAAAATGTTTCATACGAAAAACACCTCCTTACCGTCACTCGCGAAATATTTATTTTTATACCACTTTTTATACCATTTGTATTGATAAATGCTCTTCATTTTCGAGAGAATTATTTATGAGAATAAAGTTAAGTGCTAGTTGTCGCCCCGTACATTCAATCAGAGATTTTATATTTCCGATCCTTAAAGATCGTTCAGCACGACATTATTGTTGTGTTTGTGTTTTTGTTTTATTTCTAACTATTTGGCCTTTTCTAGTTGGGTGGTACCGTCTCATCTGTGATATGCAGGCTCCACAACCTCTGATCTCCTTTCAAAACTCCATTTTGTTAGTTCCGCCCATTGTTTTCTCGTTTAGGGCAAACACTTTCTATTACTTTGGGACCTCACGCCGCTTTTCAGGGAATGGCAAGAAAGTGTCGCATTGAGGATTTCATGATAAACGCCGCATGAACGCATATGCGAATTTTTATGGATTCAAAATTTCGCCATTTTCCATGTTAAGCTTTGTTGATAGCGATTGTTTATGCTTTTAATTTTAAATTTGTTTTGCAAGGACTACATTTTATTCGAAAAAAGTCACTAAGAGTTGAAAAATTTAATTTTTACAACGCTTATTTCCCAGTATAAGGAAAAAAAAAAATTCCCAGTACAAGGCGTCAAAATTCATAAGATAGGCCGTAATGGCCTAAAATTTGCAAAAAAAGGAAAAAAAGGTATTTCTAGGGGGCATTTATCACAAAAAAATTCTGAAAAATTTTAGACCAAGTTTGGCGTAATAGGGATAAAAAAAAAGCAAACCCCTCACGTCCCCAGCACCTGTCAGCCCTATTTTGGATTTATTATTATTTATATTTTTATATTTTTTTTAAAAACCCCCGGAAAAAATTGATCCCCAAAATTTTAAAGGGACGTACTTGTTTTATGGGAATGGATTAAGATTTTTATACTATTTTTTTTTTATTTTTTTTTTTTCCGTAATATTTACCTATATCAAATATTTTTGAACCTAATTTTACCATTTTCAAAAATTTTTTTTGCAAAACAATTGGTTCTAAAAAAGAGCATGCAAAAATTTTTAATTTTCGTTTTGGGGGGTTCCTCTTTTAAGGAACCGCTTTTTTTTTTTTATCCCAAAGGGCGGATGTTTTTCCAAACATGGCATGGAGCCCTTTTTTTTTGCATGAAAAAGGGGTTTAAAAATTAACCCTTTTAAAAAATTGGAGGGTAAAATTTTAAACCTAAAACAGTTGTTGGGGTTTTGAAAGTTTCAAATCTGTCATTTTTAATAATCAAGACATCAAAAACATTTATTAAAGGAGGTTTTGAGCTTCCTGTCTTTTAAGATCATTACACCAGGAGTGTTAACCCCCTCTTCACTTTTTGAGAACTTTTTTCCCTTTTAAAAAAAAGGTTTTTTAAACCACCCTCAAGTATATAACAGAAAAAACTACAGTCTTACTAATATTTCAAAATCTCTTTAAAAACATTATAATAGTTGAAAGAATTCTGAAATACGACTAGGGCCTCCGCATTAACGAACATTGATATATAGAACCCAGGCCGTACCGGATCCCCGGGATTTCTGTTCCGAACCACTGTTGTGACACGTGACCATATTGGATGAATTACCTCTCCTATTTATATTGGCTACTGCGTTAGTAACACAGTACATTATTTAAAGAAAAAAAACAAGATATATTCATATGTTTATCAACAATATTTCTTTTTTTAGTAACAATAGATTCACACATGTAACATTACTTAACCATTATTAACCGTTTCCTTGATATTTTTTCCATTCTACCATCTAGAGGCAAGTGGCTTTTAAATGAATTTTTGATTGAAATGACATCTGATAATCAATGCCATGTAAATATAAAGCAATTTTTCGAACTGGACAAGACTGCAATGTGATAGATTGAAATGTCTTTGTAATCAATTTTATGTCATTAATAGATGAGGATAGTAGAGATCACATCACCTCTATTTGCTTACAAAGGGCACCAAAAGATACAAAAATGGTGTAAGGAAATATATTATAATTAAAATTAGTCCTTAGTAATTATATATATTAATATTGTCGATGAATTTGTTACATACATGATTTTATTAAATCCCTATTACACACCTGTAGGATATTTTAGTCTTACCTTTAATCATGAAAAATTAGAACTTATGAAACTTAATGCTTAAAATGCACTTCCACCACACAAATGTCTTTAATGTCGAAATATATTGCTTTCTTTCTCTAAAATATTGGTCTGTCTCATCTTTAAAAAACTAGACAAGATACCAATTAATTGAATTTCCTCTTTAGAAAAGGAAATCATCGAACACATTAGGTTTGTGACCTCGTGTTTTAACAACTAAACGAAGTTAGTTTATAGGTTTCCAGGATTGGCACAGCAGACCACAGCTGTAAATGTCATTGATTTGATAATGTTTTTATAACTATCTGTGGTTAAAAGAAGAAATAAAGCTTACTTTTACAGTTAACATGTGCTTCTTTCCAGTATTACATAATCCTAGCTTGTGACAGTGCATTTTAAGCATTACATATTTTAGTTTTGAAATGTTTTAAAAGCAACGATTGTCAATCAAATTTAAAAAGTACCGCTCAAGGGACGTGAATGATGTTACACTTTTCAGTATATTTCATGTACAGATTCATGCAAACCGAGTCTGCACCTTTCGTGTAATTTTGTTGTGAGTTAAGGTTCCGAGGGATCACACTTTTTCAAGATTTTTATAATGAAAAATCACATGACCATGCCTGTTACTTTTGTATCCTTTCTCTTTAATTGAAAAATAGCAATATTGACTACGTTTCAAATACCCCAATCAAACCTCATGAGCCTTCCTATATAATTGCAGCAATTGTTGATCTAAAAATGTAAACTAGATTTTTGAATTTCAGTAAATAAATCTTATTTCAAATTCGTCTGCGTTCAAACGAGTTAAATGAAGTTAAATGAAGGCGTCCTATTTTTTAGTGGACAATTTTGGATGTTATTGTAAAATGAAAAACTCTAAATATGATTCAATTATGTACCCAAGATACGAAATGATCGTTTGATACTGATTTAAAAATCTATGATCTGAAATGATAACAAATCATAATACAGTGTTTTTGCATTTAAAAACAAACAAACAAATCGCACAACAAAATATATGTTCAACAAGCTTTTACATAACTATTATCAATTACGTATAGCAATCTAAGTTTCGTAAGTTTGGTCCCTTATTTGGTTCGATGCCTTCTGTGTGTCCTGCTGGTGTGACTGGATTGTGTCGGGGGTTGCGATCTGTGAACGTCGCCTTGTCTTGTTAATCTTTATTGTCAATTTTTGCGACCTTGCTCGTGGTGAACTCGCTCTTGAGATCACGCTGTTGTCGGGTGAGTATTAACTCTAACTTGTCTACAATGAGAGAACGTGACTGCAGTGTCCCTCATAGAAGTTCTTTTGGTCGGTGGCTCTACTTGACCTACGACGAGACAGTACTCGTATTTGATAGTGTGCGTCCATCTATTCCTGTGCTTGGATTTCCACAAAAAAACTGCAACTCACTTACAGGAGAAGCGTATATTATTCAAGACCTTAAAGGATCCGCACTCGACATCAATGCGTTGAGGAACTGATAGAATTTTCAAATGAATACTACAAAAAAAATCCACGACTTTAGAGGTGTAGCACGAAAGAAATTGATATGTGTAGTAATAAGATCGAATCACAATAGTTTGGTGCCTTCTTAGATGAATCATTTCAGAATCCATAATTTAATTCTTTAAGGACCTACATTCAAATCTTTCCAGTATTTATTTTAATGCTTGTCAGACAGCTGAATTGATTGTGGCCTTTTTGGTTAAAAAGTGCTAATGCGCTGCAAAAATGCTGATATTAATGCACTTAATACATAGAAGCATAATAAATATATTTGAAATAATTGGATCATGTCAAGTACCGTGTGGCAGCTGTAAAAAGTTGCCCTGTACTTTACTTCTGTCAATCAGTGTTGTTATATTTTTCTGGTCCTTCGGTATCATGGATGCCAGCACTATTAAGTGTTGAGAATTGAGTACCGCTCAAGCCGGTGCTAGGGGCGTGACGGATGTTGCACTTATTCATTGTGCTTCATGTACAGACTCAATCAAACCGAGTCTGCAATTCTTATGTGTACAGACTCAATCAAACCGAGTCTGCAATTCCTATGTAAATTTGTTGTGATTAATGCTTCCAATTGATCACTTTGTTTCCAGATTTATTCACGTATTGAATTGTATCATGGGAATGAAAGCATCCCCCTTAATCTCGATTTACTTTACATCTTTGAAAGGATATATATGTGTTCTATTCTAGACTTGTTTAAGTAACGGCTGACAATGCGGCCAAATAGCATTATTATCACGTATGACGTATTCAAGCTTCAACTCTAAATGTGTTGCAATCAATGATTAAGAAGGACCAGAGGAATATAAACATAAAAATGATGCGTGGCAACATTTTGTCACACACACTTAACACTTGCTGATGTGAGTTTATTCTCTTTCAATCACTATATATTGTAATAAAGTAAGTACTGATATCAAAATACAAAAAAAACAAAAAAAACAATGATGGCAATCTTTGGCACAAGAAACGACACTTACAATTTTGTGAGTGGACAACTGCACTGAGCTATATAAGATTGATTAGAATCACTGTTTCAAGAAAAGATTGCATGTCCTGTGAATGTCAGCAGCTTAAAAATCTAATCAGCTCTTTTGACAGAGTCTGGATTATATAAACTGTTTTTGCATAGTGAGAGTATTAAACTGTTCATGACAAGCTACAATAGTAAGGGAAATTTGTTGAGGTTTCTTGAAGCTGTCACTTTAAATGTTTTATTATATATCTTTTTCGATTTTATTTAAGTTATTAGAAAATATTACTACACCTTTCTAGTAAATGATAGTTTAAGGCAAGCTCAGTCTAGCACTCTTGGGAAGCTTAAGCTAAAATATGTGAATGTGAGTTTCAAATAATTTTTAAACACTCTTTAAAATAGAGAGAAACAGAATCCCTTAAGAAAGTCCAAAACGACAAAATTGAAAATGTTGCAGGCTCGTTTTGATTGAGCCTGTTTATTGATAATACTGGAAATTGCAAGTTACCGTCCACGCACACTAGCACAGGCTTAAGCAATATTCAACATTTAATGTGAAATGGAAAAAACTTTGAATTATGAAATATCCGCATTTATCATCGCTGTTGCAGTTGATGTGGAATTACTTTAAGGCGGAACGAATTTAAGTAGAGAAAAAGAGAAACCTGTGACGGTTTGTTTAATAAGTCTGACTTAGACGCATTCTAAAAGGTCATAAAAGTATAAAACCTTTTGAAAGCACAACAAAAAGCACCAAGAGTAATGAAACTTCTTGCCTTTTTGTCTTATTTCTATTTTGCTCTCCACTTCCCCGTTCATCTCGCCCCTTCCCCTACACCCTTACCATTTCGTAGGCCTTTAATTATTTTTCTTCTTTAATTACCTTGTCGGTTTCTATGATTTCCTTATTCAATAATTTGTTTGCTCGTGTGTTCTGTCCTGTTTGGTGTCTTGCTTGTGGTCCTGGTTACTGGGTTGTGTTTGGGGATGCGTTCAACGTATTCCCCCGGCCTTGTTTTTCATATTATAATTAGGTCGTTCAGACTCCGCTCGTATTTTAGTAATGGATGAAACATATGCTCATACCTTTCACTTTCCTAATAGAAAAAGGCAATATGTATCTACAGCAAAACATACGAGCCTTTCCATGTAATTGTAGCAGTTATTAATCACATGAAAATGGTACGTTATTAAACGTTTTAAACTAAATTTTAGATGATAACCACTAAGTAATGACATTCAGTGAATTAATCAAATTTTAAGTCCATCTGCGACCAAACGAGATGAAAAAATGGCATCTTTCATCAGAAATGACAAATTATGAAAAATATAATTGAATTAGAATTTTGAAGAACATAAAGATAACACATAAAATAACTTTACTTTTGTTTTAAAATTGATCGTAAATAATGGTCTTTGAAATACGTTAGAAAACGTTATTAACTAGATTTCAATTTTAGATGATAACCCCTAAGCAATATTATTCAGTAAATAAATCTTATTTGAAATCCGTCTGCGACCAAACGAGATGAAAAATTGTACTTTTTATTAGAAATGACAAATTATGTAAACAGAATTCGAATTTTGAATGACATAAAAATAACACATAGAATAACTTTACTTACGTTTTAAAATTGGTCGTAAATTATGGTCATTGAAATCATGTTTGCTTTCATTGGCTATCTTAAAGGTTACAGTTTATAAATGTTCTGTACAATCTTATGGAAAATGATGAAGCTGTAACTTGATAGGAAATAGATGTCATGGATTTTATGGCTTATTACGTCCAATCATTTGTATATACAAGTCAGGAAGTACAGTGATTCCCTTTATCAAATGTCTAGAAATTCGATATGTGGTTTGTCTGAAGAGTTTGACGTACATATTAGTTCTGTATCAAATAAGTGTTTGGCCAAATAATTACGAGCCTAGTTGTGCTAAACTCGAGATGACGGCAATTTTCTTCATCTATTGAAGTAGATTTTCTGGGAGAGAATTTCTTATTTTCGGCTTACATTAAGGTCTTGTGCAAAATTGTTTCTATAAATTTGTAAATAAAATAGTTGGTTGCGACAAGAACATACTTAATGTCAAAAACAATTATTTAAAACTATGTTTTTTCTTTAAAGTATTTAATAGGCATTTTATCGTCAATGCTTCTCACATTTACGTGTGATCACGGCAACAAATGTTTTGATAAACGGGTCCATTTGTGTGGATTTTAATGTAACCTACACTATAACAATTAAGAGTTTGCTTGTACGTCCATAACTTCATCAAATGTGTCTGACATCCAAAGGTCAGATATTGTGCAAAAAGTAGGCAACATTTACATATCAATCTTTGTTTAATACAGGATAAGACTTTAATATTCCTGTTAAACTATCACCTTTATTTGACTCTACGAAGGTTCGACGTTTTTTAAGACAGTTACTGGGAATTTTTGTCATTTTACTCGTAAATTCAAACAATGTACAAATGACAATTTCCAAAAAGTGCACAGTTTTACGCGACTTTTCATGGAATGACAATAACGTGTCACATTGAAGTTCCAAGTTAACCTCCGTATGAACATATCTGCGGATGTTTCAAAATTCCAAATTTTATCATTTCATGTTAAGTGTTGAATACTGCTCAAGTCGGTGCTAGGCGACGTGGACGGTAACTTGCACTTTACATTACCGTTCATGAACAGGCTCAATCAAACCGAGCCTGCAACATTTTCAGTTTTGTCGTTTTGTGCGTTCTTCAGGGATTCTTTATTTCTCTCTTTATCGCCACATCAGCGTTGTTTGTGCTGTGTGGAGGCCGTACAAAATCGCCCCGTACTCTATCGTGTCACATTGAAGGTTCCATGTTAACCGCCGTATGAACACATCTTCGGATGTTTCTAATTCCAAATTTTACCATTCCATGTAAAATATTGAATACTGCTTAAGCCAGTGCCAGCGGACGATTACTTGCACTTTCCGTCCATGAACAGCTCAATCAAACAGAGCCTGCAGCATTTTCAATTTTGTCGTTTTGTGCGTTCTTAAGGGATTCTTAATTTATCTCTATTTTAGTTTCTTGTGTTAAGCAAAATATATGCCAGTCAGCAGTCAATATGCACACAAGTATTGATAGCATTAAAATGTATATTAAGTAGCAAATTTGAAGCGTTTTAAGTAACAAAATGATCGTTAAGGAAAGACAACATACAATTTCCTGTTAAATATTATCATTCATTGGTAGTTATCCAACCTTAACGTTCAAAATACAACCAGGAAAAATGTCTGGTTTCCTGAAGTCTATCAAATGTGGTCAAATAAGTGGAATTGTTACTGGTTCGTCACGGCAATTGATGACAGATCCGCAGGAGCTTTTAAGTCTGATGAAAACTGCATGGAAAACAAAGAACATTAAACTTGTATTTCACATAACAGACAAAAGTGAATGACCGGTAAAATCAAATCAGAATGATAACATAAGACTATATAACATGAGACTATTGAAAACACTTCCCTGATAGCATATTAGGTTGATGGTTAACAAATGTAGGAATAAAAATATTTAAAAAAATAACAAAACGAAAAAACTACAACAACAACATGCCTGATTTATTCAATTATTTACATTTTTAATATATTCATTCAATATAGATTACACACATAATTAATCACAATATACAATTCATTCTACGACAATAGCATGCTAGATTGATTGAATTAGTCCAAATTACCAACAGAATAAATCACACATGCACATAGATATTATATTCATCGATTAACCTCTGTGCAGTAGCTTTTGGAGAAAAGTGTTGTTAGTCTTATTCATCTTCAAACAGTTTTTTTTTATAACTGCATATTCTTACGAGACAAACATGGGATTATTACTTTGATCTTTTGACCGTTATCAACACGGCAATACATTCTAACTAAACAGTACAATTAATTAAATTTAGATTTTTCCCCTACGAATTGAACATCATAATGTCAACTTATACAAACCTTTAGATTATGATCTACGCTAGAATTTGCAGCCAAGATGTTCACTCTTGTTATTGCCCGAAAGCGTGTACACAAGTGACAAAAAAGACTACAACACGTAAACTACATAAAACATAGCGGCCTCGCCGACTAATTGCCTTTGAGCCGACGAGACTTATTTCACCACACAAACTTCACATTTATGACCTATTTTGTCATACCCTAATTTTAAGTGACATTCGAACTGGTGCTTGGGTGATTTACCCGGTGTAAGTAAATGTGTTATTTTACAGTTTATCCAAGATCCATGTCATAAGAAGATTTTAATCCATTGACTTAATCAATTTATATTATCGGTTTCATATTATGATGTTGAACTCCGCTTCAGCCAGTAATAAAGGTTATTCACCTAAACGGTAGGGGTATTTCATTTGGTGTTTGCGTGCCGGTATGGTAAAAATAACTATCCATTATCGTCTGTAGTAAAGCACATGTCTGACAGCGTTCTATAATGTTTTCATGTAATATTTTCTATCATTTTCACGGATAGATTTTTAATTTAACAAGGTATGACCTCGGGCAAAAATTATTTTGTAAAGAAAATAACAATGATGATTCAATAACGGTCTGTTCGTAATCGATATAATTTTATCACCTTTCCAGCGACTTTTTTTTACTACACAATAAAAATTTCTAGTTTAACGGAATGAGTCATTGTCAAAATTAACCGTTGCAATAAGAAGGTAATATTTTACAGTACAAAGGCAAACATTTAATTATATATATTGTACTTTCCTGGAAACGATATAAGTCCACCACTGCTCTTTCAAATAATAACCATCAAATAAATCCTTAAAAGTGAAGAAAATCTTTAATGATATAAAATGTACTTGCACCACACAGATGCTGCAAGTATGATTACTTCCTCATCCCAAAAATATTGGTCTCATCTTGAAAAACTTAAAACTTAAATAATAGTTAAATATGTGGGTTTCTTCCATAGACATTTAGACAATCACAATTTTTAAAAAAAACCAGTTTAACTTAGTTCATGGTTTTCAGTTACCGTCAATGCAAACAGGCTTCGGCCTCAATCAAAAAACCCAGAGCCTGAAAACATCTTTCAATTTTACCGTTTATGAACGTTTTTTTTAAAGGGATTCTTTATTTCCCATATTTTCAGTAGTTCCAGAAATTTAAGTTTCTACAGGAAAGTAACTCGTCAAAACAACTAACATGTTCTTTTATCTCTTTTAATTATGCAGCTTACTATAAATGTTTCTGACAGTCACGTGTGGGTACGACCCTTAAAGGTTTTTTTAATAAACGCTTTAAAAGTGATATTTGCAACATTAGTCTTGAATTTGAAAATGTGGTACCTTAAAGTGAAATTATTTTAATGGAAAACGTAATACGTTAAAAGCGTTCAACAAAACTGCCCAAAGAACTATATATTATGGGAAGAAGTTGGTGGCAAATGTGAGATACATGATTCGATATAACATATTTATATACTTATATCAAAAATAAAATGTTCTAGAACAAATATTCTTCATGTAAATGTTCATTCTAAGTTACTTAGAACTCTATCAACATTTCTGTCCAAGCATCTTCTTATAAGAATATCCAAATGATACATAATTACTCGTATATGTTGTTTTATTAGTATTTGAAAACAGAGAGGAAAATGTGCCCATTGTAGACTTATCCACTTAAACTGTCATTCATATTTTAATTGTACATCCATGCTCTGACTTGATCTGTCTGACATCCAAAAGTCAAATATTGCTGTGTGGTGGGATAGCCGAGTAGTTAACCCGTCGGACTAGCAATTAATATTCGCAAGCCGCATGGGTTCGAACCCCGTTAGTGCAAGTCGTTGTTTTCTTGAGCAAGAAACTTTAAATTGCTCAGTACTGGTTGGTTCCAGGAACGGATTCAAAAGTGTGTCTATGAGCTTAAAGCTTCGTACACAATCAAACTAAAATAAATTCTGTATAAACTAAATTTTGCTGAAAAATAAGAGTCAATTATATACAAATCTTTTTGTAAGGCAGGATGCGACATTAACTTTCCGCTGGCTTGACAACTTTAAAATTCTCACCATTTTTTGACTGTTTCCAAATCCAACGTCCTTTTAGTCAGTCACGGTGATTCTTTATCATGTCACGCTCGTCTATTCAAACAATTAACATTTGCCAACTTTCGAATATGTACACATTTTTAGTCTTTTTAGTCTGTTAAGAAAAACAGGTAGCAGTTCATATGCACAGAAGTATGTTTATGTCCATGTTAATTTTTAATGAATATTTATTTTCAAATTAAAGCGTAACAAAAATAATCTTTAAAGAAAGACACACTCGGTTCCTGTTAAAAATAAACATTCTTTGGTAGTTAACAAACCTTATTATTCTAGTTCAACCATGAACAAATTGTCTGGTTTTCTTAAATCTATCAAATTTGGTCAAAAATGACAAAGAACTTTGACCAGATCATCACGGAAGCAGATGATATTGCATGGTAATTGATGGCATTACATTTAAATCTGATGAACACTGCATTGAAACCGAAGTTCATTAAAGTTATACACAAGTGAATTTCTGGTGAAATAAAATTTATAATGGTAACATAATATATGAGGAGACATTCTAAATTAGTAATTATAGACAACATTTCCCTGATAGCATATTAGATTTACGGGACAAGTCTAAACTTCAACGGTAAATAAATTACTTTATTGTGTCGATAGCTTTCGGAGAAATCTATACTTAATTTTATTAAACGAACATGTATAAAATGTATTAGATATAACTATTTTAAATTCGATTTAAACGTGTATGTCATTTTGTAAACCAGACACTAACCCGCTTCCTAGTTTGTTCTACTTAGAGAGACGAATTGTTTACTCATCACGTGCATGAAATTCGTTTCTGAGAAACCATCTTGATGGAGTCAAAATATTTTATGATTTTTTTCTTGTATCGTGGTGTTCAACGTGCATTTTGAAGTTGAAATGATTAAAGTAAATCCAACCTGGGAACCACCCCCATTTGATAAATCTGGTGAGAGTATCCAGTTTTAAAATAAAGTCGAGGCATTACATCCGGGATAATTTTATGCTCTGCAAATGTCATCAATTAGCTTTTTTAGACAGATATCATAAAATCTGCCTTTGCATATTGCGAAAATTTAATGCAATTATGTGCCTGTACTAATCAAAGAGAACAAAGTCTTCTACAGTAGCTAAATATTTCCAGTGCATTTGTAGTTTTAATTAAAATAACTTCATATTTGAAAGTTTGGGAAGGTTGACTTTATTGCTGTGTTGTTGGCATACGGAAGGAAATTAGACTCTATCGGAACAAAATTAGTTAAAGCCGAACAAGTGTATGGTTGGGAAAGCAACAAAAATGTTAAAGCAGCTTGCTGATTTTTATAAAAAAAAAATGAAAATGTGTAACAAGGTAAAGTATATTCAAGAAAACAAAGAAATTAACTTACGCATTGCAATGCCATTTTCATCCCATGTAAATTACTAAGTAAATGTCAAAATACACAAGAAGCTTTTATTGGGTTAGTCACGCATTAAAATAATGGTGATTCATTGCATATAATATGTTAACTATTGTTTGAATTGTAAATACGTTTACTTTTCTTATTCTAAATTTTAGTACATTTTGCTTTTACGTTGATGTTTGTTTTGCTAATCTAGGCATTCAGCTTTAAAAAGACAAACACAACAAGAAACAAACAGCACCCTAACAATGTCCTCTTAAATCAAAAATCCCATAACACTTCGTTTTGAAGTCTAAACATATAGTATTATCAGATAATTTTATACAAAGAACATTAATTTTGGGCATATGATAGGAGAAGAATTAAACTAGAATAAACCTTTTTAAAGATTTGACAGTTTTGTGTATTTATAAAGTTGTGGCATAATGTTTACCCGAAATCATGAATAAAAGTTGAAAAAAACAACAAAATAATAGTTGGAAAAAAAAAGAAAACTAAACAATAAAAACATTACTCATAATTGAATATAACCATTTTCCATAACAGTTTGTTTGATAAATCTAACAATTACACATGCTGCAAAAGATTAAAAGTATGGAATATCTTGAAAAGGAAAAATCAGCGAAATATTGTTTTATTTGTTGTGTTTTTTTTTCATTGGTGTTTAAAAGTAGAATAATGACCTTTGAACTACTACTACTACTACTACAGTACAGCGTGCAAAACAATAAATTGGCTTCCAAAGGGTGTTTCTTGACAAAGGTTTAATTTTTATTATAATGCCCTACTTTCAAGAAATAACTAATTAGTTTTTGTCTGAAAGCTTTCAATACATGTATAACGTAGACTGGGAAAGTAGATACAATTAAAAAAATCCGGAAACAAGTGATCCCTCGGAAGCATTGACCACAACAAAATTACAAGAGAAAGAATTGCAGACTCGGTTTGATTGAGTCTGTACATGAGTGATAATGAATACGTGCAACGTCCCTCACGCCCCCTAGCACCGGCTTGAGTGGTACTCAATTCTTAACACTTAATAGTGCTGTGAAAACCTCCATTTATATGCTTGAATGTCAGTAATTATTTTCTTTCAAAGAATCTTAGTCTTCTAGGATAGAACAAGTACACATGGCTATTCATTGAATCTCCTTTACGACAATGGAACAGAATAAGAAATGATTTAGTCATCGATTGATAAAATAATCTTTATATACTTCATATAGGGTATGCAACTGATATTTATATAAGTTTCTCATGTTCTTAAGCATCTTTGCCTTGATTTTGTTTTACAGTTTTTGGTTGCCATAGAAATAAATATGCACATTCTTAAATTCAATTTCGAGCTCGCTTACGGCGTGAAGCAAAATAAGAAATATGTCCTTGCTAGAGGACATTGCAAAAAAGCTTGTTTTAAGATATAAAAACATCATAATGAGATTAGATAAGGAACAATAAGAGTACAAATTATCCAAATCATAAAAAAGTAACAATAGACTAAACTTAGATTTAAGTATCAAATTAAAAAAAATCAAATGTACAACAAAGCAATATACCAACTATATTTATTTAAATGGGAAACCCAAAAAATTAAATATGACTCAAATCAAAATGTTATAGGCTCGTGTCTGAAAGCTCAGGTTAGACTGAACTGCATTAAAATGTTGCATACGAAAAACACCTCGCTACCGTCACTCGCGAAATATTTATTTTCATACCACTTGATTTGTATTGATAAATGCTCTTTATTTTCGTGAGAATTATTTGTGAGAATAACGTTAAGTGCTAGTTGTCGCCCCGTACATTCAATCAGAGATGTTATATTTCCGATCCTTAAAGACCGTTCAGCACGACATTATTGTTGTGTTTGTTTTTTTTTTTATTTCTAACTATTTGGCCTTTTCTAGTTGGGTGGTTCCGTCTCATCTGTGATATGCAGGCTCCATAACCTCTGATCTCCTTTCGAAACTCCATTTTGTTAGTTCCGCCCATTGTTTTCTCGTTTACTCTATTACTTGGGGACCTTACGCCGCTTTTTATGGAATGGTACAAAAGTGTCGCATTGAAGGTTCCATGATAACCACCGTATGAACACATATGCGAATTTTTATCGATTCAAAATTTCGCCATTTTCCATGTTAAGCTTTGTTGATAGCGATTGATTATGTCATTTAAACTTAAAATTTGGTTTGCAAGTGACTACAGTTCATTCAACAACAACAGCCATATTGAAACTGAGAGTTGAATACACGAATTTGCACAAGCGCATATTCACTAGCTCATAATGGAAAAAAATAATTCCGAGGAGCAAGGCTGTCAAAATTGCATAATGACCTAGATCTTGTCGTAATGGCCTTGAAATTTGCTAAAAATATGGAAAAAGTGTGGTTCCTAGGGAGCATTTATCACAACAAAATTACAGAAAATTTCAGACCAGATTTGATTGAGTCTGTACATCAGGGATAATGAAAATGCAACACCACTCACTCCCCTAGCACCGGCTTGAGCCGTATCCAATTGTTTATACCAAGGCTGGAATCAATGATCCCAAATTATACTGGTAGATACTTGTTTTTATGGTAATATAGGTATTAAGGTTTTTATACATATTTGTTTTTATGTTGTTTTTTCCCGTAATATTTACCATATATGCAGATATTTTTGAACCAGTAATTTCACCATTTTCATAAAGTTTGTTTTTTGCTTAAGCCGGTGCTAGAGGGGATGGGTGCTAGCTTGCAATAAGCAATTGGCTTACTAAAACTGAGCATGCAACATTTTCAATTTGCTGTTTTGGGCGTTCCATCTTTTAAGGAATTCCGTTTGTCTCTATTTTATTCCATAAGGTGCGGATGATTTATACCATAACATGGCATGGCATGCCTTTCATTTTGACATGAAAAAGGCGTTTAATATTAACCTTTGAAATAAATTGGAGGTGTAAAGTTTAACCATAAAACATGTTGTCTGGCTGTCTGAAAGTTTACGAAATCTGTCATTTTGAATAATCATAGACATCAATAACATATTATCTAAGAGGAGGTTATCGATGCTTCCTGTCTATTTAACGATCACTAACACCAGGAGTGTGTAAGCCGCTCTTCATTTATTTGAGCAACAGCATTCTTTCTACAAAAAAGGTTTCTTTAAACAGCACGCCTCCAGTATATAACAGAAAAACTACAGTCTTACTAATATTTCAAAATCTCTTTAAAAACATTATAATAGTTGAAAGAATTCTGAAATACGACTAGGGCCTCCTCATTAACGAACATTGATATATGAACCCAGGCCGTACCGGATCCCGGGATTTCTGTTCCGAACCACTGTTGTGACACGTGACCATATTGGATGAATTACCTCTCCTATTTATATTGGCTACTGCGTTAGTAACACAGTACATTATTCAAAGAAAAAAAACAAGATATATTCATATGTTTATCAACATTATTTCTTTTTTTAGTAACAATAGATTCACACATGTAACATTACTTAACCAGTATTAACCGTTTCCTTGATTTTTTTTCCATTTTACCATCTGGAGGCAAGTGGCTTTAAAGGTATTTTTGATAAAAATGACATCCGATAATCAATGCCATGTAAACATAAAGCAATTTTCGAACTCGACAAGACTCTAATGTGATAGATTAAAATGTCTTTGTAATCAGGGCCATTTAATGCTCTGCTTAATTTAATGAGTCATAAGTCAATTTAAATGATATACAAAGCTTCTCATTTACAATAAAAATCAGACTTTGAAATACATGTATATGGCTAAGAATGGTATCACATTTAATGCCTAATAGATTTAATGTCATTAATAGATGAGGATAGTAGAGATCACATTACCTCTATTAGCTTACACAGGGCACAAAAAGATACAAAAATGGTGTTAGGAAATATATAATAATTATAATTAGTCCTTAGTAATTATATATATTGTCGATGAATTTGTTACACACATGATTGTATTATAAACCCTATTACACACCTATAGGATATTTTAGTCTTACTTTTAATCATGAAAAATTAGAACTTATGAAACTTAATGCTAAAAATGCACTTCCACCACACAATCGCTTTAATGACGAAATATATTTTCTTTCTTTCTCTAAAATGTTGGTCTGTCTCATCTTAAAAATGAACTTTTATAAACTAGACAAGATACCAATTTATTGAATTTCATCTTTAGAAAAGGAAATCATCGAACACATTAGGTTAATGACCAAGTGTTTTAACAACCTAACGAAGTAAGTTTACAGGTTTCCAGGATTGGCATAGCAGACACAGCTGTAAATGTCATTGATTTGATAATGTTTTTATAACTATCTGTGGTTTAAAGAAGAAATAAAGCTTACTTGCTACAGTTAAGATGTGCTTTTTCCAGCATTACATAATCCTAGCTTGTGACAGTGCATTTTAATCATGAACATATTTTAGTTTTGAAATATTTTAAAAGCAACGATTGTCAATCAAAGTTAAAAAAAATACCGCTCAGGGGACGTGAGGGATGTTACACTTTTCAGTATATTTCATGTACAGACTCATGCAAAACGAGTCTGCAATTTTGGTGTAATTTTGTTGTGAGTTAAGGTTCCGAGGGATCACACTTTTTCCAGATTTTTATAATGGAGAATCATATGACCATGCCTGTTACTTTTTTGATCTTTTCTCTTTAGTTGAAAAATAGCAATATTGGCTACGTTTCAAATACCTCAATCAAACCTCATGAGCCTTCCTATATAATTGCAGCAATTGTTGATCTAAAAATGTAAACTAGATTTGAATTTCAGTAAATAAATCTTATTTCAAATTCGTCTGCGTTCAAACGAGTTAAATGAAGGCGTCCTATTTTTAGTGGACAATTTTGGATGTTATTGTAAAATGAAAAACTCTAAATATGATTTGATTATGGACCCAAGATATGAAACGATCGTTTGATACTGATTTAAAAATCTATGATCTGAAATGAGAACAAAAATGACCGGATATCATAATACAGTGTATTTGAATTCATAACAAATCACACAACAAAATATATGTTCAACAAGCTTTTACATAATTATTACCAATTATAGCAATCTAAGCTTGGTAAGTTTGGCCCCTATTTTCGGTCGATGTTTTGTGGGTGGCCTGCTGGTGTGACTTGATTGTCTCGGGGGCTGCGTTCTGTAAACGGCGCCTTGCCTTGTTGATCTTAATTGTCATTTCTAGCCACCTTGCTCGAGGTGAACTTGTTCACGAGACCACGCTGTGAGCATTAACTCTAACTTGTCTACAATGAGAGAACTTGACTGAAGTGTCCCCCATAGAAGTTGTTTGGGCCAGTGGCTCACCTTGACCTACGACGAGACAATATTTGATAGTGTGCATCCATATATTCCTGTGCTTGGATTTGCACATAGAAAATCTGCAAATCACTTACAGGAGAAGCGTCTATTATTCAAGACCTTAAAGGATCTGCAGTCGGTATCAATGCGTTCAGGAACCTATAGACCTTTCAAATGAAAACTACAAAACATAAACAACTATAGAAGTGTAGCACGAAAGAAATTGATATGTATAGTAATAACATCGAATCACAACAGTTTGGTGCCTTCTTAGATGAATCATATCAGGATCCGTAATTTATTTCTTAAAGGACCAAAATACAGAATTCTTTCCAGTATTGATTTTAATGCTTGTCGTAGTCAGACAATTGAATTGATTGGGGGCCTTTTTGGTTAAAGTGCCGCTGCAAAATGCTGATATTAATGCACTTAATACATAGAAACATAATATATATTTGAAATAATTGGATAATGTCATGTACGTGTGGCAGCTGTAAAACGTTACCCTGTACAACACTTCAGTGTTGTTATATTTTTCTGGTCCTTCGGTATCATTGATGCCAGCACTATTAAGTGCTGAGAATTGAGTACCGCTCAAGCCGGTGCTGGGGGCGTGAGGGATGTTGCACTTATTCATTATCCTTCATGTACAGACTCAATCAAACCGAGTCTGCAATTCTTATGTAATTCTGTTGTGATTAATGCTTCCGATTGATCACTTTTTATCCAGATTTTTAACGTATTGAATTTTATCATGGGAAGGAAAGCATTTCCCCCCTTAATCTAGAATTACTTTACATCTTTGAAAGTATATATTAGCGTTCTATTCTAAATTTGTTTAAGTTAAGGCTGACAATGCGGCCAAATAACATTATTATCACGTATGACGTATTCAAGTTTCAACTCTAAATGTATTGCAATCAATGATTAAGAAGGGCCAGAGGAATATAAACATAAAGATGACACGTGGCAACATTTTGTCACACACACTTAACACCTGCTGATGTGAGTTTTATTCTCTTTCAATCATTATATATTGTAATTAAGTACTGGTATCCAAAAATAATGATGGCAATCTCTGGCACAAGAAACGACACTTACAGTTTTGTAAGTGGAAAATGCACTTAGCTATATTAAATTGATTAGAATCACTGTTACAAGAAAATATTACATGTCCTGTGAATGTCAGCAGCTGAAAAATCTAATCAGCTCTTTTGACAGAGTCTGGATTATATAAACTGTTTTTTACATTGTGAGAGTATTAAACTGTTCATGACAAGCTACAATAGTAAGGGAAATTTGTTGAGGTTTCTTGAAGTTGTCACTTTTAATGTATGATTTATTATATATCTTTTTCGATTTTATTTTAGTTATAAGAAAATAATACTACACTTTTCTAGTAAATGTGTAGTTGAAGGCAGGCTCAGTCTAGCACTATTGGGAAGCTTATGCTAAAATATATGAATGCGAGTAACAAATAATTTTTTAAACACTCTTTAAAATAGAGAGAAACAGAATCCCTAAAGAAAGTCCAACACGACAAAATTGAAAATGTTGCAGGCTCAGTTTGATTGAGCCTGTAAATAGATCAAACTGGAAAGTGCAAGTTACCGTCCACGCCCACTGGCACAGGCTTAAGCAGTATTGAACATTTCACGTAAAATGGAAAAAAAATGAATTATGAAACATCAGCACATATCATGGCTGTTGCAGTTGATGTGAATTACTTTAAGCCGGAATGAATTATAGTAGAGAAAAAGAGAAACCCGTGACGGTGTAATATAACTTCTTGCATTTTTTGTCTTATTTCTAGATTACAGATGTACAAACATATAACCATTTGATTAAATGGTGATGCTCCTATAATAAATGAGAATGTTTTAACATAACAAAATCATGATTTAAGAAAAAAAAATTCATGGAGCATTTTATTTAAATATTGATTTTTATATCTTTGGTTATTTATTTACATAATCGTCAAGTTTTTATAAAAGCATTCAACAGACAGATTGCTTCGTTGCATCATTGTCTGAAATTTTATATAAAAAGAGAACGTATTGTGTTGTAACAATAGTTGGTTAATTATGAGTTGTCACTTAATCATATGTCTGAGTACTTTCAGTTTCAATTAAGACATTACATTGAACAAAATACGAATTGATTTCGCAGATTCTTTTTTCATACGCAAGTTAATACTCAAAGGGCTTACTGTACTTCTATCGAACATGTGAAGGAAAAAAATAAATTAATATCATAAAAAAACTTTTAGAAAAATATATAATGGTTAGTATTGGCAACAATAAAGAGTCATATCGGTACATACTAGTATGTGTCATTCTTATAAACGTTTTTAAAACACAACATCAATATGTAATTGGCTCTTAAACTTTGTCACCTTATTGCTGTGTATGCATGTAATGAGCTTTTTTATATTTTGCCTTTTTCAACTTGGATGCTTCAAGTATTTCTTCTTGAATACTTTTTGAATACAGTATAATTCTCCTTTGATATGTTGCCTGCTTTTTGAATTTGTCTTTTGACGCCTTTCCTGTGATATGCAGGACCCCCTTTCAAAATTCCATTTAATTTAGTTTAACCAATTTAGGGTACACACATTCTTTTACGCTGCTTTTTATGGAATGGCACCACTGTGTCACATTGAAAGTACAATGATAACCGCTGTATAAACACATCTGCGGATGTTTCTAAATTCAAAATTTCACCATTTTCGTTTGTAAATGCTGAATTTTTTTAAGCCGGTGCTAGGGTCGTGGACAGTAACTTCCACTTTCCAGAACCGTCCCTGAACAGGCTCATTTAAACCGAGCCTGCAACATTGTCAATTTTGCCGTGTTGAACTTTCTTTAGGGTTCTGTTTCTCTCTATTTTGTTAACGTTACTGTCTTTTTCCAAACTTAATTTGGTTCAATGCGTTTTCTCTTTAATCCACTGTTGTCATATTTGGGACATCTTACGGTAATACGGTTAAATTTTAGTTAAAGCTTCAATTTAACAATGAAAAATGTCTTTTTTATTTCATTTATGTAGAAATTAGATAAAGCTCATTAAGAAAACGAATGAGACTCTCAAGATTATTGATCATGTGCGCTTGAATATACATTAAACAAGAAATAGCGGCAGTGTTTCCTATTCACTCACAGATTAGCGTATTTTACGCATAAATTCAACCGTTCACATTTAGGGGGAAAAAATCCAGAACTCCATCGGGCATTTGATACTGTTTTTCAGCACGCGCACCCGCTAAAGTGGACCTCCGAAACGTAATAGGATGACTTGACTAGAAAATACCTTCACATTTTTGACTGATTGTCAATTAGATACTCGGGCTCGAGTCCGGTTAAGTTGCACATTTTTCTCAGCCAGTGACACATGTATATTGCTCTTGGGTATTTATAAGAATATCAAATCTGCAATAAAAATTTCCTTTTCAGATATCTTATATCCACCTGTTCTCTCCTTCAAGCATATGCCTCAGATACCACCAGGAATTTATACAAATAACCAAGCAGCATCAGACTTCCAAGAATACCTAAGACGAGTGATGTGTGTTATGGCCATATATATGATCAAAAACCTTCCCTACTTAGGAATAATTGTGAATGAATCCCTAGACATAGCACCTACTAAAAACTTTTAAAAAAAACTATACACAACCATCAAATTAAAGTTAAATTTTGTTCAAACATAGATTTATTAAATGGTAAGGCTGAAACTGTTTACGAAGCTTGGTATAAGGCTGACAAAGAAAAACCTTAGAATTATCCATGTTTAATATGCAGCACACAAGGTAGCCCTAGTTTCTTTCTGGGCTGCAAAGAAAGAGATCATCGATTAACATACTTAATTTTTACGAATTCTCTTCACTAAGATATAACAAAATCAAAGAGTTACGAAAATAATGGGTGGAAAGGTTAAACAGTTTAAAAAGCCCACAGGTAAAATGGCTATGCCTACAAGGATGCTGTTGAGGCAGGTCATGGCAGTTGGTTCTTATAAGTGTTAGGGTTTGAACACGGGGTGGCAAATTCCCCTCAGAGAGAAAGAGGTAATAAAGCTAATAGAATTTTAAAGCAGGTTAATTGCTTCAAATTCATAGGCACAATATGTATTCTCAGAGACATTTTTAAATGTATTTGCAAACTTTCAACGTTTCTTCAAAACGAAATCTTTGATATAGAGCAGCTTGACTCTGTGATATGTACCACAAAAGAAACAATATAAAAATGGAACAGGTAGATTATGAGACAGACAGTGTCCAGGATTCATCAGATCATATTGACCAGTCTAAAGGTGTAAATATTAATTGTTCTCTCAGGCACATGATGGTTTTCACAAAGATCAGAAGAGTGTTATGAGAGAAGGTCCCTCATGAGGATCTAGCAATATTAAAACATATGAACAAGGTCATAAATCCAAAAAAGATAGGTAAGCAGAATATTTTGAGTCATGGTTTTGTTTCACTATATTGCATTGTGCAATTCTATGATAAATTGTTGAACATGGATAAAGCAAACAGGTCATTTTTGCAATTGAAATCTTTGCTCAATGTTAACAGAGAAGAATTACTAAGTGTGATGTGCCTTTTGTTGCTAAGTGATTATGCCGAAGAATTTCAAGATTTTTGTAAAATGGCACACGATATTTCTTAAATCAGACCCCTGTGAGAGAGGGTTTTCCATACAAAACAGACATGTCTCTAAATTCACGAACAGAACAAGTGTCAGGAATGTTGGAAAACAAAATGATCAATACATATGGAGTAAACAGAGCAGACTTTGACGAAAATGAGGTTATATCTAGGGAATGTTAGCTTGCTAGTAATAATTTAGTACAGTATTGTTGTCTGTTAAAGATCACACAAGATAAGTAAAAAATCATACAAAAATGTTTGACATGTTATTTGCAAATTTCGGAGATAAACACTTATATTTTATCAAACAATCGTCCATCCCATACGAGGATTTCATTCCTCCAGACAAAATGATACGTAGAATGACACGAAGTGTTTTTGTAAAAATTAAGTGATTTTGACATGTTAATTTGTTAATATGAGAAGTTGTCTAGTTGGCTTAAGATATAAATATATGTGAAAAGTAAGCTGTCAAATTATTCAAATGAAATAAAATTTATCAATTAAAGAAGCTTATAAACTTTTACAATAAAAGATAAAAAATATTCTTTATATACACATGTTTTTATGGATAATACTGAAAAGTGCAAGTTACCGTCCACGCATACTAACACTGGCTAAAGCGGAACTCAACACTTAAACATTAAAACGGTATTCGGTATTTGATATTTGGAATTTAGAACGTAACAAGATGTGTTTATACGGCGGTTATCATGGAATCTTCAGGTGACAGGCACGTGTCATTCCATGCAAAGTGGCGTATGGTCCCCAAGTAAAACAATACATGTGGCATAAACGGGATAACAATGGGCGAAACTAAATTAAAGTGCATTTTGAAAAGGGATCAAGATTATAAAGCCTGGATATCACAGACATGTCTGGGGACAAATTCAAAAAGCATGTAGTTATAGCATATCGTAAGGGTACTTGAACAGGCGTTAAGGAGGAATACTGGAAAATATGAAGGGAAGAAAAAAGAATTCCACAAACAACAATCATGTCGTGTTGAAAGATCTTCGAATATCTGAAATAAATCTTCTCAGATTGAATGATTTCATTTGTCACTGTTAGTCAACATATTTATTTAAAAAAAATGATAGACAACCAAAGTCTTGTAAAAAAAGTAAATTTAACTACACGATATAGCTGCAATGTAATAGATTAGAAAATACGCTGTAAGATTTGGCTGCAACTAGGGGCATTTAATACTTTACTTAAGCAATCGACTAAAAGTTCTAATAAATGATGCGTGCTGGTAGAGATCACAATTTTTATATCGGCATGTCAAAACGAAAATTATGGATATGAAAATGATTAACACGAATTCTTTAGATCAGTTTCCGCCGATATACCGTTGATACTAAAATTTCATCAAAATTCCATGCATTCTAGACGCAAGTGTCAACAATCATATGGGAGAAAATTACTTTTGTATAAGTAAAACTCTTATTTTACACTCGGAACAGAAGTTTAACATATTCTTGCAGCTTCAAGTAATGTAGTAGGGTTTCAATCATAGAATAATAAAATACAACATCATAAAAATATATTTGTTGTCCTTTATGTATTCTAAAAAAACTACTAAATGAAAAATCCTCAAATGATTTGCTTTATTTGTTAAAAATACAATGCCCTACCTTTTGAATGGACCCAATTTACTTTAAAACGTATTTTATCATATATCTAGAATATTCATTGTTTCATCCCGATCATTATACAGCTGGTCAAGCCATTGTATCCTACTACATCTAAAGCTTTCTGAATTTCGATCTTGAAACATAAATAGATGGCTTTAGCTAAGGTCGAATAATTTCGCCCCACCTCCTAACAAAAATATAAAATATGATAAACAAGATCAACAAGGAAAGGCGGCGTTCAATGAACGCAACCCCCACATGACCCAGCAACAAGAACCAATGGCAAGGAGCCCAGGGGGACCCCAAACAAAAACAGGACAGGGCAAAGACAGAGCACGGACAGGGTAATCATTAAATGATAATTAATTAGTAACTGATTAGGAATTTAAAGAAAATAAAAATAGGCCCACAAAGGGGAAGGGGACAGGAGACCGGGGGAGGGGGTGGGGAGTAATCAAAGAAATAAAAACTAGAGGCAATGGGGAAGATACTTACCGTAGACGAGAAAACAACAAGGGACACAAGCAAAAGTGTCACCAAAACAGTATGAAACAACATAAGACATACATCTGAGGAACACAGTGGGGCGCCGCCTTGGAACGGTCAGCAGCATAATAATGACTGCTGGGGAGTTTAAACCGGTTAATGGTGCACCAAACCTCGCTCTTAGCCCCACCTTGTTCCTATAAACGAGACAGTGTAAATAAAATGAATCCCCGCCAAGTGAAATTCTAACAGTTGTCAAGGTTACAAAAGGTTAAATAAGTAAAACACTAAAATGATCATGTAGAAACATATAAAAGTAAACCCAATGACCAAAATCTCCCAAGTTGCGAAATTATAATGTTATCACATTCAGAAATGTTAAATTCTTCCCAATCTTCCCAAAATAGATAAATACAGAATCCCTAAAGAAAGCCCAACACGGCAAAATTGAAAATGTTGCAGGCTCGGTTTGATTGAGCCTGTTCATGGACGGTACTGGAAAGTGCAAGTTACCGCCCACGCCCCCTAGCACCGGCTTAAGCAGAATTCAACATTTAAACATGAATTAGTAAAATTTTGAATTTAGATACATCCGCAGATGTGTTCATACGGCGGTTATCATGGAACCTTCAATGTGACACTTCCGTGCCATTCCATGAAAAGCGGCGTATGGTCCCCAAGTAATAAAAAGCGTGTGCCCTAAACGAGAAAACAATGGGCGGAACTAAATAAAATGGAATTTTGAAAGGGGATCAGAGGTTATGAAGCCTGCGTATCACAGATAGACGTCAAAAGACAAATTTAAAAAGCAGGCAACATATCCTAAGGGTGATTCAACATCATTCAAGTAGGAATAGTGGAACCACCCAATTTTCTTCTGACTGCACCTTTGCGATAGAATGTGAAATCTATCTTTCATTCAATTGATTGAGTCTGTACATGAGGGATAATGAATACGTGCAACATCCCTCACGCCCCCTAGCACCGGCTTGAGCGGTACTCAATTCTCAACACTTAATAGTGCTGGCATCAATGATCCCGAAGGACCAGAAAAATATAACAACACTGAAGTGAACTTAGTGAATTTCCACTGAAAATAATATTTTTTAATATTAGACAGGTTGCGTGACCTTATATAAACGGTTGTTTGTAAATATAACCCGAGCCGTCAGGCGAGGTTTATATTGCAAACAACCGTTTATATACGGCCATATAACTTGTCAGGAATATTTATAACGAACTTATAAAGCTTTGAAATCGGAAGTTCTTTTTAAAGAGTAAAATTAAGATTTCCAGCTCGTGAAAATATATGGAAATTTATCATTCTAAATATTCTATATTTCACTCAAACGAAAAACATCTTAATATTTCTTTAAAACTTAGCCCATCCTCGCTGTCGTCGTTGTATCATTATCATAGAAATAAGCATATCACGATCGGTTTTTTAACTTACATAAGAAAAAAGAATTCTAGATTAATTATGGTGAGATTAAGCGTTTACATTGTATACTAAGCCGAGTTATGGACTAATTTAACTTGAATCTTAATTTATTGTCCTGATATGTGTTTAAATAAACCTACTATTCAAAATAGACATTATGACGACTGAATGTTTGCTATTTTCATTCATTTAGATATTTGCAATTCCAATATTTCATCCATGAAAGCAACATTTTTCAAGTTTGAATTTTGAGAGTATACTTACACCCTGAAACATGTTAATTGCTGTAGCCTGAAAAAATGAGGGAGGGTATTGAGAAGAAGCTCGGCCAGAATATTTGTTTTGACTTAGTAAAGTGTTTAACAGTCTGATTTCCACTTGCAGCCTTTACTGCACAATCGTCAGTCTACAGTCGTTTTCCCTCAGTTACTAGTCTTGCTGTTTCTATTTTAAGTTTTGACCTTTCAATAGTAATCACGTCAGTTTCATAGGAATTTTCAACATTTGCAATTTTTCTTGGTTTACGTTTTGTTACGACCATTCCTTCCTGCTTTAACACACTGTTCGGGGTATTCAAATGTTTACATAATTCAATCGTTAATAACTAACGAGTAAGGAACAAACGATTGCTTAACTATCGCTTTCGAGATACCCGCGCTAGTCTCTCGTTCACCAACCTTCCGTCAATCGTCAGCACGTTCGTAAACGCAAATATAACGATAGCTTCGAGATACTAACCCCTGATTAACTACATGTATACGTTTTAAAATATATATAACTATTACTAATCGTTTTTTTACAAATGCCACTATAATAACTTTTCTAAGACGCTGAAAGTTTAAAGACTGTAGCACAGAGGCACATTTTATCTACAGCAATCTGATAAATCTATTTGTTCTGTAAATAATCATGTGATCTGAACACTACTATTGTTTATAACATTTCAGTGTTTGGCTAGCAAAAACATCATAGCATATCTTGGCAGTGATTTATACAAATGCAGTTCCGTTTTTTGTCAATGTTTTATTAACAATTAATACCAGTGTAATATGCAATACACATTAATGTCTTTTTAAAGAAAAAATTAACAGGCTCAATCCAACTGAACTTGCAAATTTTCAAATTTCTTACTTTTAGCATTCTTTAGGTCTTCTGTATTTTTTCCTATTATGACCTCATGATTCATACTAGGATAAAAGGAGTCTTTTGTTTCTTGCTATTTCTGTATTTCCTTTGCATGTACCTTGAGTGCCCAGCTGATGTTAACTGAATGGCCTATTATCACATACAGCTGTACCTTTCCATAAGTATACAAAAGACATTTATAACATGCCTGGGGGATATGTCCAACAATCAATTTTCTTTTCAGAAATCATAAAGAAATTTTAAATATTACTAAGCAAACTGAAAAAGGGAGCATTTGAATTTTAACATCAGATTTAAATATGAATATGGGGATTTTATATTAACTGATATTCCGTTTACTAATGTAGTCATTATTGAATCCATGCAATCAAAAATAGATCACTTACATTGAATGTATTTATTTGTATTTCATTGTCTTTTCATAATAAAATAATCTTGTAAGTTTAATAGACAAACATACATTATAAAGTTTACACATCACATAATTTATAGAAAATACCATTTTGTTATTTAATTACGTAAAGATATTCATTTGAATCTGATGCCTATAATTTTTTTAAGGTGCCAAGTTTAATTGAATTTCATTGATGATATGGCAATAAGTCTCAAAACACCATCGGATTAAATTCCTTTAATCAAATTTTAAATTACAGATTTATAAAAGATTTATCTATTTATTTATTCATTCATTTATGTCTGACATTCATAAACTAAATTATATAATACAAAATCAATATATTTATGCTGTAAAGTTTATTGTTGCCAGAATGAAAAGAATGTTAAATCGTTGTAAATGAACTGACATTATGACATATTGACAACTTACTTGAGTGTATTTAAACATATAAATTATTATCTAAACCATCTCCAGAATAGTATTTCGGATTTATATATTTTTCTACGCTTCACATAATTTCTAATGAACGATTTATAAATCATATTTATAAATTGCATATGGTTTAAAATGACTAGGGTGTTGTAATTTGTAAAATATTATACATACCAAAAAGTCAATCGATTATAATTCACTTACTTACTTATTTCATCAATGTAAAATTTTCTACACGAAATTCTCAAGCTCTTCTATCTTATATATGTCAACATACATTTTTTTAAAACTATATTTCAACTCAAAAAATGTGATATCTTGTAGACATTATCAGTAAAGATGATTTGACAAAGACATACGCAACTTATTTTATCCCTTTTTATGTAATCATTTTTTTACAGAAAAATTATGTTTTTCTTCTCTCGAAAAATGAAACTTATTGTACATGTAAAATTATACGTGTATATGTATTGTTGACAATTAAAATCGTGTGAACAATCGTCAATGCAATAATAGCTAATTCATTTAAGAAAACTAGTTAAAAACAGAATGCCTTAAGAACGCCCAAACCGGCAATATTGAAAATGTTCCCGGCTTGGTTTGATTGATTTGTTCATGGAATGTAGTGTTAACTGGCTTATGCAGAAGTCACCAACAGAAATGAGAATAAAGATCAACAAGGCAAAGGCAACAACGTTCAAAGGAGCCAGCCACAGCAGCAAGGCACTCAGATGGCACCAAGCCAGAATTGGGAGAGAACAAAAGGACGGCAAAAGGATCCTGCATATCACAAAAAAAAGAAGTCAAAAGTTAAGTAGCTGGCAATATATCCTTAGGATTGTTATACAATTTTCAAACTTGAATACCTGAACAACAACAAAAGATATATGCATATTAAATAGAAGGAACTAAAATCTACCACAAACTTGCACACACAACAATAAATGTCGTGCTAAATGACCATAAAGGTTCGAAAGTTATATGTACGGGGCGACTTTTTACGGCACAAATAACACTTATTTAACAAGAAAATGGGGGGGGGGGAAGTGATAAAGCCTGTTCATGGACGGTACTAGATAGTGCAAGTTACCGTAAAGCCCCCTTATACCGGCTTAAGTAGGATATGGTGACCATATATATGTGATCGTAAGAGACGATTAATGAGTTCTAATTAATGGCGTCTAATCATCTCTTAGCTCAAGCAGGTGAGGTGGTTTTGACTCCTGGTTGCTTTAAATTTGTAATATGCAAAGTTTTCTTAAATAATCTTTCCTGTTTTGGCGCAATATGACCTGAATTGTTTGTGCGCCGTAAAAGCAAACAATGTTACGCTTTCTTTTTTTGTCAGGGCCGGATGGGCTGGGAAATCGGGAGAGCTCATGTTTTAAACGACCAGATTCTCTTTTTATTATAATGGGGGGGGGAGGAGGAGTGGGGCTGTCCCCCCAAAAAAAACTGCATGTTAATATGTGGCTTCTGCTGCACGTCTTGGGTTTTTAACCCTGTTTTCAGTCGATGGAAATTACTTTAATTTTGAAAAAAATGTTTGGAGAAGCATTTTTGATTTTTTTTGAATAGCCAGAAAACCAATTGACCTACTTCCACGTGATTGTGGCATGAATGTTATTCAGTAACTTGTATTTCTTACAATATTATTCAAACATTTTACTTAATCTAGAGGAAAGATCCTCTTGTATATATTTTAACTGCGTAAGTAGTTGTCACTCCGGATCACGGCAGTAAGCAATATTTAATTTAACAGAGCAGAGTTTAGTCACCGCATATCGCGCCTGTGCAGGCTGTCAAGCAGTGTACTAGCTCGTTCCAATCGCCTTCACTTTTGCAAGTAACTGATAATTTCTGTACAAGCCAGAGCAGATGTACAGTATTTCATGATCAGTCACAACGAAAGTGACCTGCACCTTCCGAAAATCGAACCAGGATCCCCGATTCACAATCCAACGCTCTACTTATAAATGAAACACAGCGTGTGGGAAAAGGTCAATATCGAGATTTCCTTTTTTCTTCAAATATACATTATGTTTGCTATGTTAGTTGAAATAAAATAAAAATGCCAAAAGAATGGTAACTTGCTTTTGGTTGTTTTCATTGAAAATTGTCATGAATATTACGTGCTATATTTCCAAACTTCTTGGAAAATCTTATATTTTCAAAACATGTGACATAATTATACAGCATAATTTTCTTTTGTTAGAAAATAAACTACTGCAGATGTGAATGTGTCTCAAATGTAATCCAGTTCAATGTCATTTGATATAAAAACACCAGTTGTCTATCAATATAAAATAAAGAAATAGGACAAAAAGAAACGTAGTATTTTCTAATAGTTACCAATTTAAAAAAAATGCTTTATTTACAAGAATATCTGCATTATTTAAAAAAGACAGCATGTATTAATCCCATAAAAGGAATCAGGTATATATGAACAGATACTGTTTTCATATTCATAGATTTTATGAAATGAAAAGACAACGATATGATGATATAAAGTTGCTGTTTGAAACATTTTCACTCTGACACTATGACATTAGATATATATCAGTTAAATATCACCTCAGTCTATGGAAACATTACCCAATATATAAAAGCTGGTCTAATCAATACAATATAACGGTATATCACAGGGCTTGATCAAAATCCGTACGCTTTCAACACATATCAATGACTTTATCAACAGGCGAGAAGTCAAATCATGTAATGGTAACAAAATAGTCCATAAAGTAAGGCGTATTAGATTAGAATCATCTAAAATACTTTTAAACGGTCCTATTTAATATTTGTAGAAAAGTATATTCGCCGTTGCTTCCAATATGAAATATGTTGTTCTTTTCCTTTAAATCCCTCTATATATTTTGTACTAACACTTATATTAGTGTTGATGGAGTGTATGCTATTTATAAGGTTGTGATCTCTTTGATTTGCAGTTCTCAGACTTGCAGCTGCCGGGATATGATGTATCATTTGTCTCTTTTCTTTTCTCTAAATATTGAAGTATTGACTGTTTCGAAAATTAGTGTCTGACACACTGCAAAAATGATACGTTCACAAAATATATTTATACAGAAACAAATTATTGATAAAAAACTTCTCACAAACTGTTTTGACTATAACCTATTTACATTCTAACTACTGCAGACAAGCAAATGCCACATGGGATGAAAATAGATATAAACATAAATCCATCCCTTATTCATGCAAGATGAAATAATCTTGTTTTAAAACTAGAACTGGCGGTATCACTTGTATAACTTTAAAGAAAATAATAATAAAAAGTACATACATTCATATTGTCACATACAAAATAGAAAAAACGGAGTCTCTTAACGCTCAAAACGACAAAATTGAAAGTGGAGGTTTGATTGAACCTGGTCATGGAGGATACATGTTTATTTGATTCCGCCACTATATATATTTCTATTTATCTTATGTTATCTGACAATGTTAGTCAATATAATTTTTCATGTACGGCACTTTGCATGTATCTATCTTTTTATACAATTTGAAATGTAGAAAGTAATTACTGAAAATTGAAACAACTATAAAAATGTGTTTAACTTATAGAATACTTTTTCATTCTTCCTTTTAAATATAATTAAATTAACATTGATAATAAGAAATATATAATTTTCCTTTAAATAGTAATCACACGTAATCTTAACATTAAACAAAAAATTCAAAACTACATGACGGAGTTCGTCTAATTTCTATTAGTTATTAATGTGTGAAATGTCTGAATATGTCTAAACAATCGACATGATGACTTTTTGTCTGTAGATAAAATCATTTATTTGAGGAGATATGTTCTATATTATTGTAAGAAAAAGTTGATTGAAAGAAGCTATGTGAAAGAAAGAAAATAACAGCAGTTATATATTTAACATTACTTTTTGCTATGAATTAAAGGTTTTTCTCGACATGAAACATTATGTTTGTCATGAATATTATAAAAGTTCATTAACTGATGAATCCATTGGCACAAAATTAAAAAAAATCAAGACGACAGAAAATGCATTAGGTTATCTCTTAGGGCGTCAAAGTTTTAAAACAAAACCTAAAAACATAAGAGACGCTGTTGAAATGCGAGACAACTATTTTCGTACATAAGAATGTTAATTATGTAATAGAAAGAGCATCGAAACACGAGGCTATCTGATTTATATGAGGGGGCATAGCCCCCGAGTATAAATCAGATTGCCGAGTGTTTTGATGTTCTTTCTCTTTTGTATCATAGTCAAACATAAAACACGTTCCCTGTTGTCACAATATGGAACCCCGGAGAAAAGTAACCAATGAACAAGCATCTAAATATGTCATTTCTGTCGCTTTCCCTTTCTCTGCCGTCACAAAACGCCCAACAAAAACGAGCCAATCAATGGGCATTCTCTGGAGTGCGGGTAACTAATACCTGCACTCCAGTTAACGCACGGTGCATGTATATGTATACGATTTAACACGGACACATTTTCAACAGAAAGGTTCCCAAACTATGATACAACTACTTATACTTCTTATCAAATGGAATCAATGTCGCAATATTCGATGATACAGATAGACCAGAAAAATGTAACAACTCTACGCCCCATTCTTTCCGCAATTCTGTCTTTAAACAGATGACAAATGGATTTTTTGACATATGTATGCAAGAGATACAAAACACAATTATTTCCTGCTCAGATGTTTACGAGAAACATTAATAATGTGGTAGATACGTTGTTATGCCCACGTAGCAGGTAAACTTTTTATTGAAAGTAAATAAATGAAACGGTTAAAATCATATCAACAAAAAAACAGTAACCTGAAATTCAAGTGACCGCATGAAATGTTTTTAGATTTAGTTTAGTTTAGTTCTTAAAGATATTATTTGAAACACCTTAGTATTGGAATGATATATTTTAACTGTATCCATGTATATCTAGCGCAGTGTCTATATTAAATGCAGGGATTGTTATGTAGATAATGGAAAGAATGTCACCCCCTCCCCCACTTTAAGACATCAGTCAACAATATAAGGTCATGTACGTAACTAACAATATGAGGTATGGTCTCATTTTCAGAGGACTAGTTGAAAAAAGACAAGAGAAATGCTTTTCAATGATCAGGGAATTTCTCGAGTCAAAGCTTGCTTTTGAAACACGAGTAAATTACATAACCCGTGCACACTCATTTTGGGTAGAATTCACGGTAAGAACTTTGATAATATTAAAATTGTCAACTTTGGAGACTATTGAGACATAAAATATATCATGAACAGGGTGAACATGTTCAAAAACAGCCTAGATTTTTCTGTGGATTATGATTTTCCTAGAGGAAAACAGATTGATAGGTCAAAATTTTGGCCTAAATATGAAGCATACCGTGCTCAGACCCAGAGATCAAAATTTAAGCATAAAATACCAATTAGATTGTCACTTTGATTTTTTAGATCGGATCCAGGGAAGACCCCAAAGAACATGGTTTTCGAACAATGCCTTCTGTCTCTATTCACCATTTGTACAGTCTGTTTCTCAAACACTTCGGCTCACATCAAACAGAGACTGGGAAGTTTTATAAGTGTCCTTCAAAAATCTTCATGTGGGCATACCAGAGAATGGCATTCTCAGCCAATGATCAGGGAACATTTTAATTTCAAGTGGAGTGTTGTTTTCTGCTGTGAATATTGAGAAAGTTTTGCAAATGTTTAAATTTATACATTTTTCTAGTGTTAGTGCTACAACTTTCTATAAATATCAAATAGGATATATGTGGCCAGCTATTGAAAGAAATATGGAATTTAACAAAAAATGCAATGCTGGAAGGAATAAGAGCAAGACCTGGGAAAGTTATACTTGCTGGAGAGGGTAGGTCTGACAGCCCTGGACATTGTGCCAAATATGGTTCGTATTCTCTTCATGATATCCGTTCTGGAAGGATTTTTACCCCCCGCCGATGGAATCGGGAGAGGGATATAGTTTTGGCGTTGTCCGTCTGTCCTTCCATCCGTCCTTCCGTCCGAATTTCGTTTCCGGACTAGTTCTCTGCAACTACTGGCTGGAATTCAACGAAACTTTTAGGAATCATCAATATCAAGAGAAGATGCGCATATCGTCGGCTTGTTCCAGTCAGACCCTTTAACTCAGAGTTATGGCCCTTGATTAGTTATGTAGTATGCATATAGAGTAGAAATTGTTTCCGCGCTACTTCTCTGCAACTACTGGCTGGAATTCAACGAAACTTTATGGGAACCTTCAATACCAAGAGGAGATGCGCATATCATTGCCTTGTTGGGGTCAGACATTTTAACTCAGAGTTATGGCCCTTGATTAGTTATGCAGTATGCATATAGAAAAATATTCGTTTCTGCGCTACTTCTCTGCAACTACTGGCTGGAATTCAATGAAACTTTATTGGAATTTTCTATATTAAGAGAAGGGCATATCGTCGCCTTGTTCGGGTCAGACATTTTAACTTAGAGTTATGGCCCTTGATAACTTATGCAGTATACAACCAGAGCAATAATCGTTTCCGTGCTACTTCTCTGTAACTACTGGCTGGAATTCAATGAAACTTTATGGGATACGAAGAGGAGATGTGCATATAGTCGCCTTGTTCCGGTCAGACACTTATAACTCAGATTTATGGCCCTTGATTAGTTATGCAGTATGCATACCTTTTATTGGCATTTCCAGATATTACTATTTTACACAGAGTTATGGGTTTGTTATTGCCCTGAATATTTATCAAGTTCAAAGAATATTACTGTTTATGCCATGATAAATATATAAATAAAGCCTTATGTCTTCAGTTGTTGTGTTAGTAATAACCAGTACTCGGCGGGGTATATAAATTCGACGAATTTGCTTGTTAAAATCCAATTAGTGCAAAGCAACCAAGTCAAGAGTAGTAGCCATATGGAACTTGAAGGCCTGAAGCTTGCTACATGTAGTCTAAAACAGGAAGATATTGTTATTGACGAAATAGTAACAGATGGCCACGTCCAGATTCAAACGTGGATTCGAGAGAATTTGGTTGATGTGAAGCATTCTTATGATGTGTGGCATGTAGCCAAAAGTATTAAGAAAACGCTAACTGCGCTATCAAAACAGAAAGATTGTGAAATCATTGGAAAATTTGAAAAAGTATTTGTAACAATGTGTACTGGGCTTCTGCTGTATACTGGGCTGCTGCCTCAACTCCAGATGGAGACAGAGAAACTATTTTAGCCAAATGGTTATCTCTGTCAAATCACTTACAGAACATTCACCATGGTCATGGTCCTGTCTGCATGTAGATTTAGAGTCAAGACAATGGCTTAAATCAGGTTCGTATACATTCAGTGGCACACTGCTTTAAAGAACACATTTAATGGTGGCCTGTTAGCTGACGGCATCAATACAAACTTAAAAAATATTATTATAAACTAAAATCTTTTAAAAATATGAATTGATAAATGATTAAATTCATCTGAACACTTTTGTTCATTTTTTGTTTCATACAGAAACATGAAATCATTACATTTAAACAGGGAATTACATGTATATATTTCTATACACATGTACAATATAACATCAAATATCATGTACAATAAAGGATGGTGTAATCTACATTGAATCAGTCGTCATTAATAATAAAGTGTATTTACCAAATTCATTTGTGATTAACATAACATATTTGAAAGGTTATCAGTAACATTTTTTTTTGTATTTTAGGAACCAAGGCATGTGCCAAAGTTGAAGACCTAATAACAAACACACGATTGTGTAATGACATCCGCAAACTTTCAATTGACCAACAGACATCTGACCTAGAAGCATATCATAGTGTTGTAAACCTTTTCGCCCCCAAACTGCATTCCTACATTGTTTGAGCCCATTGTACGATTTTGGTCAGGTGATCATCCACAGTGTTTCTTAAGACAACAGTTAATTGTCTATACGTCTATAATGTATGATTTTTTCAATTAATAACTATTGTAAATGTAATGTAAGACACTTGACGCATCAGACTCTAAACGTTATATAAAACATAATATTATAAAATCAATAAAGAATTTGATGATATCATAAGAAGAAAACAATTTGATCTTCTGACACAGCTTTTCTAAGATATTAACCGAGTAATGTCAAATCTAAGAGCAAAATGACAAGGCAGGTCACGACATAGTTATAAATATTGTTATATACTTTTACAGTTACTTATTTCTTGCATAGCGTATGGATAAAATTTAAAAGCTCTTAAAAGACTAAAAGAAAAACAAGGTATACAGGCTACATTTATTCTCTATTTCATTGTGCTTCTATCATATTTTAGAATCCTCAAGTGGTTTCAAAGATGTTTAAAAAAAGTGTATTGATTAGAGATGTTTTTTTTTACTTTTGTGTATGTTGGGGGCAATATTAACGAAGCCAAAGTTTTGTTACTTTAAAATTGTAAACATGAGTATATAAATGATATAAAAATACGTTAGATTCCATGATATCATTATAGGTATATACGTATCCCGTAAGACTAATCTAGTGTATTGTATAAACAGAGAATTGTGAATAAGAAATTAAGTACAAAATGAGATGTTTCAAATCCCGGAAAATACCCGAAGAGAAATCACGGCTAAGTTATAAATAAGAATATGAAAGTTATATAATCAGTTATTATATAAAACCAAAGAATAGACGATGTGGAATATTGATCTTAAAATTGGTAAAATTGTCAGATGTATGTAGTAAGAAACATATATGCTATAGCGCAACTGTTTGATTGTTAAAATGATTATTAAATTAAGTTTTACCTTTACTTGTTTAACCTTTACTTGTCCTTGGTGGTTCTTTGTAACATGGTTAAATAGATTAAATTAAGTTACACAAAGGTTTGCAATTTTTTTTTTATTTTGTCTCTTTGCCATGTTATTAAAATAGCTTCAAGGTTGCTGTAGAAATAAGTCGTAAAACGCTTTTACATTTAAATTGGAGATCAAAAACGTCATAGATCTAAACTAAAACAGATACCGGCATATATTTAAATGCATTTTAGCAGATAGGTTCTGTGGTATAACTGGATTTTTTAACTGTGAATAACTTTGTTATGAAAGTATTAAATGTACAAATAAATGGTCACTGTGAAATTGTAAAAATAAAATTAAATATTATATTTCAACAACCATGCGATAAAAACCAAAAAATAGATAAATACGGAATCCCTAAAGAAAGCCAAACACGGCAAAATTGAAAATGTTGCAGGCTCGGTTTGATTGAGCCTGTTCATGGACGGTAATGGAAAGTGCAAGTTACCGTCCACGCCCCCTAGCACCGGCTTAAGCAGAATTCAACATTTAAACATGAAATAGTAAAATTTTGAATTTAGAAACATCCGCAGATGTGTTCATACGGCGGTCATCATGGAACCTTCAATGTGACACTTACGTGCCATTCCATGAAAAGCGGCGTATGGTCCCCAAGTAATAAAAAGCGTGTGCCCTAAACGAGAAAACAATGGGCGGAACTAAAGAAAATGGAATTTTGAAAGGGGGTCAGAGGTTATGAAGCCTGCGTATCACAGATAAGACGTCAAAAGACAAATTTAAAAAGCAGGCAACATATCCTAAGGGTGATTCAACATATTCAAGTAGGAATAATGGAACCACCCAACTAGAAAATGCAGAAAAGTTGAAACTAAAAATACCACAAGCACAACAATAATGTCGTGCTGAACGATCTTCAAGGATCG
This sequence comes from Ruditapes philippinarum, assembly GCF_026571515.1. NCBI lineage: Eukaryota > Metazoa > Mollusca > Bivalvia > Venerida > Veneridae > Ruditapes > Ruditapes philippinarum. The sequence continues at coordinate 70,357 of NW_026859939.1, forward strand.
AAAATTTAACATCATTGATTAAATGTACGGGGAGACTTTTTACAGCCGCCACACGGCACAAATAACACGGATGTGATCATAAAGTAGATAAATACGGAATCCCTAAAGAAAGCCCAACACGGCAAAATTGAAAATGTTGCAGGCTCGGTTTGATTGAGCCTGTTCAAAACTACATGTTATAATTTCGTTTATCACAATTTATAAAACTAATTAATTACAAATCACTCAGCACTTGTATAAGATTCAACGGTTCATAACAGTCTTAACTGGAGAATATAACTGTATACATAGAATGAAATCTATATGACACGTTATCCCAGAAGACTATTAATCCATTATAACACGTTAGAAACCTATAAAATTACTGTCTTATATTACAAGTTCTCATTTTCATATTATTTTATTTTTATTAAAAAAAGAAGAAGTAATGAACGACGAGGACACACTATATTGCGCGTTGACGTAAATTTTTCACGAATTTATGAAAACTACTTATTTCAGGAAGAAAATAATTATAACGCTTATAATTCTCTGAAACCACAACCTTCTTAATTACTATTTTATGGATCTTGTTAATATTATTCTTATCGAGCATGTATGGAAAACAAAATATGAAAACAAAGACCAAAAAGGAAGGGCGCCATCCAAAGAACGCATCCCAAACACAACCCAGAACAAAGGGTCACCAGCAAGGAGCCCAGCATGACACGAAACAAAAACAGGAGAACAAAATATCAAGTTGCATACCTAGCTGATTTAGATACCTTAATTCAAAGATACTTTCAATAAACAAATTGCAAGAAAATCAAATATAATTAGGAAACAATCTCCATTCAGATAATAATAATAATAATTACCACATTTCTATAGCGCCCTTCTCAAAAAATAAAATGTTCAAAGGCGCTTTACAATGGAATTATATACATTTACAATGACTTTATAAACGAAAAAAAAAGTAGTAAAAATAATAACACACATTTATGTATACATTTACAAAGTATAAAATATACCATTATTAATCTAAAAGTCTAAAACTCAGTCGATCAAATAAAACAATGTATATGAAGAATAATCTAAGACTTGAAAATAAAATAAAGAGAAACGTTAAAACTATTAAAATTAATAAAAAAAACACAAATCAAGATAAGACAACTGAAATCTAAATCCAATTTGATGAAAACAGTAATTAGTAATGGAAATGTGATTCAAAAATAGACTATTATATTTCAAATGTGTACCCAGATATCTCATAACAAAAGACAGCACGCCAATTCATAGTGATGACAAATACAGCACAGTTAGTTACTATAAATTTTCTGGAAAAAATGTGTTTTTAAAGATTTCTTAAAAACATCTACTGTTTTTGAGTCTCTGATACTGTCTGGGAGAGCATTCCACAGTTTAGGTGCCACCGAAGAGAAACTGCGTTCACCATATCTTACAGTCCTACTTTTGGCAACAACAAGTTGCTTTGAAGAGTTCTTTGATCTTAAGTTTCTTGTTGGTTGATATAGCGCCAGTAAATGTTTAAGGTAAATTGGTGACTGGTCATGTAGGGCTTTATAAGTTTGCATAAGGATCTTAAAATCTACTCGATAAACTACAGGAATCCAGTGTAGTTTCTTCAATACTGGAGCGATATGTTCAAATCTGGATATTCCTGTGATGATGCGGGCAGCAGTGTTTTGAAGATGTTGTAGTTTATTCAATGTCGTTTTAGGTACACCATATAAAAGTGCATTACAATAATCCATGCGTGAGGTGACTAAAGAATTCACTAAAGATTTTGTTGTATCAGTATTTAGGTATTTCCTTATATGACCAATCTGGCGTAGTTGTCCATAACAAGATCTACAAACTGAGTTAATGTGCTTTTCCAGGGTCATGTTGTTGTCCAATACAGCACCAAGATTTCTTACACTACTTGATGGTTTTATGTTTTCATCTCCGATAGTCACAGTTATGGTCTCAACATGCTGTTTGTTTCTCTGAGATGTAAATATAATTACTTCTGTCTTGTCAGCATTGATTTTTAACATATTATTGTTCATCCATGTTACTATTTCCGCAAGACAGCTTTGAACTCGATCTAAAGAGTCATTCTTAGAGACTGGACATGTTGGTTTAAAGGAGAGGTACAGTTGTCCATCGTCCATCATAATAATGTTCGAATATGTTTCCAAACATACTTCTAGCTTGCTTGTGGCCACACTATTTTTTTACTACGAAGAATTTTGATTAGTTATCAGTGATAAAATATTCTCGTGATAGAATATTTGAAGATTTTGATATGTCATGTGTAAAATAAACATTTATTTGAGAGATTAATACAGCGACTGAGTGATTGGTTGGAAAATTTATTTAGAGAAAAGTATAGAACATGGAGCATTTAATTGTCTGCTAACGTCAGCGGTTGACATATCTAATCAACTGGATTGATGGAGCATCTGTATTTTTATAACAAAAAGATAAAAAGAAATGCTTGATATTAAAATGACGTGCAGAAAGTCTGAACCTTGAATTAAATGTTCGATTTTTGGTAATAAACAATCATTCCGAAAGATTATTTGTAATGTCCTTTAGAAATGATATTGTCACATTAGATATATTGTAAATTAATTTCAGCTACCTGAAGATGTACTTACAGATTTTACATTTTGAAAAATACTTTTTTTTTTCATTTAAATATTTTCAAAATGATAAAGATGTTTGGAAATATAGACCTTACTGAAATTGTGCCTTATACGTATTAAATAACGTAGAAACTGAGAAACATTATCTTATTGAAATTCATTGTATTCGTGAAATAACAAGAAGGGAAATTAACAAAATAGGAATGACATATATGTCATGTTCCATTTATTTGTTTTCAAACGTATTGGACATTTAAAAAAATATATGACTGTATATATATAATTGAAAATTTGTACTGCTCCAAACGACAGTAATATCAATTCTAAATTGTACATCAAAATATATTAATGTTTTATTAGACGCCATTAAGTACAATTGTATCACATTGTGAGATAAAACACTATAGGACAATTATTGCAATGTAATTTAAGGTAGTACACCCCTAATACACTATTTCCACTATGAAGAGTATTCAAATAGGCTAGAATCACTGTAAAGTGTATTGAAACTGAGGGGCGTGGGTTCAAAGCCCAGAAGGGGCAACTTTTTTTTCTTTTTTTTTCTTTTTGACATTTTTTTTATTAATCTCTAAGATCCCTAATGGAAGAAAAAAAAGTGTTTCATTTTAATTATATCATTATTGTAGGTATTTATTTACTAAATAATGCCAAATTTAATAGCAAATATGATACCAGATATTTTCAAAGTTTAATAAAATAAAAACTACACGGTAAAAGTATTTTATATTTTGCAAGACCAACCAATATACATTTAAGAAAATTTAGGAAAACTTTTAAAGCAGCCCCTCATTCTGGAAAATTTTAGGGATATTTAAAGTAAGGCTTTTTACATAGAGAAATGGTCAAATAAGGGTTAAGAGTAGGTGGGGTAGGGTTACATTTTTATACATATTTTACAGTTCCTTATAGTGACCATTAGGGGTGTTCTACCTTAAAGGAATTTATTATGGCGCTCATATCAAACCACATTTATCAGGTATTTTCCCTTTTTCCACAATGCAAAAAGAATCGTTGATGAAGTTTCATGACTTGATGTAGATGGTTGTTAAGCTCTTAATAATACACAATGATCATGTTTCAATGCCGAATTCCCCTAGAGTTAATATTTGGGTGGGGTGGGGGAGGCTGTACCATGTATTACTACTTCCGCCCACAAACTAGATCAAATCGAACCTGATAAATTTTTAATTCATTCTGTGTTTGGCGGTTTTTGGTATAATCTATTTCCTGAGTATGGAAATAACATTTTTATTAGTGAAAGTTACCAACAGTGTTTCGGTGATAGAAGCAGTCTTAGTTGCGTTAATATTGTTAACGTATGATGTAAAACAGACGAACCAATTGCCATGAATTATTTATAATAACTAGTTTAAGGTATGAGCCCCCTAATGAGCACTATAAGGAACTATAAAATTGACAACATAGGTCAGTTATATACCTTAAAAGACACAAGAATGCAAAATTTAAACAAAGTTTACCGTATGGTTAACGAGTTATGGAGATTTTTCTAAAGTAAAACTTGGCTATTAGAAGGGCTCTTTTTTAGAAATGAGAAACTCTAAATATTCAATTTTATAATCATTGTGAAAAAATGTTTTCCTATAGAACATATTTTAAGAAACAAGTAATAGCATTCAGCTAACAAATGATCCAGACAAATTACTGTTTCTACTCAAAATGTTTGAAATATGTATATAAATGTTACCCAACCTCACCCATTTTAAGTAGTTGTTTGATCATTTTTCTACTTGGAGGGCCTTATTCAAAATATCCCTAAAATTTACTCAAATAAGGGGCTGTTTTCAAAGTTTGCATAAATTGTTTTAAAAGTATATTGGTTGCCCTTGTCAAATATAAAATACTTTTACCGTCTAGTTTTTATTATACCCCCACAAACGAAGTTTAGGGGGGGGGTATATAGGAGTCAGCTTGTCGGTCGGTCGGTCGGTCGGTTGGTCGGTAGGTCGGTCCGTCGGTCGGTCCACATCATGGTTTCCGGACGATAACTAGAGTTTGGAATGAGGTATTGTAATCAAACTTGGTATATAGCAACCTTATGTGGAAACTCCGGTTGGTATTGCATTTGGACCCCCTGGGGTCAAGGTCAAGGTCACCGTTACTAAAAATAGAAAAATGGTTTCCGGACAATAACTAGAGTTAGGAATGAGATATTGTTATCAAACTTTGCGTATAGCAAGCTTATATGAAGACCTTGGTTGGTATTGCATTTAGGCCCCCTGGGGTCAAGGTCAAGGTCATGGTTACTAAAAATAGAAAAATGGTTTCCGGACAATAACTTTAGTTAGGAATGAGATATTGTAATCAAACTTGGTGTATAGCAAGCTTATATGAAGACCTGGGTTGGTATTGTATTTGGACCCCCTGGGGTCAAGGAAAAGGTCATGGTAACTGAAAATAGAAAAATCGTTTCTGGACAATAACTTGAGTTAGGAATGAGATATTGTAATCAAACTTGGTGTATAGCAAGCTTATATGAAGACCTGGGTTGGTATTGTTTTTGGACCCCCTGGGGTCAAGGTCACCGTTACTAAAAATAGAAAAATGGTTTCCGGACAAAAACTAGAGTTAGGAATGAGATAATTGTTATCAAACTTGGTGTATAGCAAGCTTATATGAAGACCTGGGTTGGTACTGCATTTGGACCCCCTGGGGTCAAGGTCAAGGTCACCATTCCTAAAAATAGAAAAATGGTTTCCGGACAATAACTAGAGTTAGGAATGAGATATTGTAATCAAACTTTGTGAAAAGCAAGCTTATTTGGAGACCCCAGTTGGGATTACAATTAATTGAAATATTTCTTTGTACACAGTTGATAGTTTGAGTTGAAATTTTTCTTCAGACTACTTATTTTTCAAAAAGTTGCTGGTGGGGGTATTAATCACCTTCAGTGATAGGTCTAGTTTTATTAGACTTTGAAAATATCAGGTACCATATTTGATAACAAATTTTGTACAATTTAGCCAATAAATATCAATTATAATTTCATAATTAAATTGAAACACTTTTTTTTCTCAAGAGACACAAATAATGTTCAAAAAAAGAAAGAAAGAAAAAAAAGTTGTCTCTTCTGGGGCTTGAACCCGCGCCCCTCAGTAAAAATGCAGTTGACACTAGTTCTAGCCTATTTGAAAACTCTTCAAAGTGGAGGTAATGCAGTAGGTGGATCATACCTTAACCAATAATTATATATTTTGCTAGGAAATGAATTGTTTAATATTTTGGGATACCTTTATTTGTTACATTAAATGATGCAAATCATACGACGATGATCATGTAACTTTTAGTGTTACACGTAAGCAGCGGCGTATGGTCCCCAGGTCAAAGAATGCGTTTGAACAATTGGCAGAAATTGAATTTTGTAAGAAAAACGGTGTCTCTAAGGAACGCTAAAAAACGACAAAATTACAAATGTTGCGGACTTGGTTTGATTTGATTGTGCCTATTCATGGACATTACTGGAAAGTAAAAGTTATCATCCACAACCCTAGCACCGGCTTAAGCATAATTCGACATAAAAACAAGCAAATGATGAAATTTAGAAACATCTGCAAATGTAATACGGCGGTTATTATGAACCCCTCAATGTCACACCTTCGTGCCATTCCATGGAAAGCGGCGAATGGTCTCAAAGCTAAAAAGAGCGTGTACATTTTTATGAAACTTGCATATCACAGACACGCCAAAAGACAAATTTTAAACACAGGCAACATATGTTAAGATGATTAAAAGATCCTGTAACACAATTTTTATTGTTTTAAATCATAAATATGATGCTCAAATTACGATTTATCAATATTGTAGGTTTCAAAAGCATTATTTATAAAGATATTACCGAATTTGACATTTCATGTAAATAAAGGGAGGTAATAAAAATTATTTTCTATACAGTTTAAGTCAAATTTTACAATAAAAAATGAATGCATATATTTTAATGATTACATATAATATGCACAAATATTTGCAGTTTATATTTTACATATTCTTCGATGTTTGAAAATAACTTTATTTGCATAATTATGTACATATGTATAATTTCATTTAGTGTGGTTTACCACTTTAAACACAACATACAGGATCTTTAAAAGTGTTCAATTAGGAAAACTGGATTCGCTAGACAAGAAATGAAATGAAAAATAGGAACCAAAATTACCACAAACAGAACAATAATGTCGTGAGGAACGATCTTTAAGGAACGTAAAAACCTATCTGAATGAATGTTCGAGAAAAAGAAGGTCATAGTATTGATATACTGTCCACAAACTGTTACTTTTTAATTCTTTACGCCGCATTACATTTAAATTGTTTGATTAAAAATTTTATGTTGAATAAAATACATGTTATGTCATGTTTTTAACGCTATTTGATCAAGGCGACCGCATTAATCAGCATTTTATAGCTGCATATCACCAGATGAGTCAAAATATTTCAATAAAATCAAACCTGAGAAAAGTGCTATAATAAAAACTCATTTATCTACATATATTTACAAATCAGTATTACATAATAAAATATGCATAATCAAACTATTGCAGTTATAAGTGACTTGTCAATTAAATGAAACGATTCATCTTTTTTGTTAAAATGATTCTATATAGAAATGATGTATTGTAAATTTTAAGAGATATGGCTTGAAACAATTTTCATACTTTTAAAATCCATATTTATAACACAGATTCAATATACAGGTTAAAGTAAGTATAACTATTACTAATCTTTACTATACAAATGCCATGAAAATAATGTTAGACGGTGAATGTATAAAGACTACAGCACACAGGCACATGTTAAAAATTATTTACAACAATCTGATAAATCTATTTCTTCTGTTAATGATCATGTGACATTAACAAAAGTGCTAAAACAGTAAAACATAAGCATTTAATACATTAAAATTTCGGTAAAAAGCCCAAGATATTGTTATAATGATATATTCTATTATTGCTCATAAAAATTCTATGTTCTTCTAGCAAGAACATCATAGTCGGTTTCGGCAATGATTCTTACATAACATAACATAATAACATAATATTGATTCAGCATTAAATGTTACAACATTTATAGCCATTTCAATATATAATACAAACATATAAGGGCAAGTACATGGTTAACAGAGAATTATATACAAATGATTTATACAAATTAATCTTAATTATTTTTTTTAACAGAGTGAACATAATTGATTTTTAAAGTATTTTCTTAACAATATTTCTCATCATTTATTATCATTTATCTGTTGTGTTATTTCTATAGTAAAACATATTACAAAGAATATTTTTCTCTTTTACGAGCAACATTTGTGTTAATTGAATACATTTTTGTAAAACAATTGAAATATTGAGATCCATTTCATTGTGTTTAGATTAACTTAAAATACTTACAAAAGGTAAAAAGAAAACAAAGCAGTGAATATCAGGTTATGATGATGAAATTCGTTTTGGAATAAAGAAAAATTATTGCATATGGAAAGCTTTGTATATAAATTTGCTGACATTCAAAATACTTTTAACAGAGTCTAAATTCATAAGTGAGATAAATGTTTGCTTAGTAGGCCAATGGCAAAAATATGGATTGAAGTAGGTTTTTCTAAAGTTAGTATATTTTGGGCATACTAAAAGAAACTGGTAATCGTTTTCTGTAGCATTCATATTACAATTTGAACATATTGTTTCATTTCTGGGAATATTTAAATGCCTTCCTTTTTCAATCATTAAATCATGGGATGCTAGTCGGAATCTTGTCCGTGCTATTTTAAATTTATTAATCTAAATATCGTTCTACTTTTAATTCTTTCTTATACCAGCTATATGAGCTCTAATTTCAGCATCCCATGATTGTTTATATATATTAATTATTCTTTGTTTAATAGTTTGTAAAGATACGATGTCACCATTTTGGAATAGCCAAATGTTTGACATACCTATTTCATCGAAAATTTGTTGAACATGTCGGACCCAATTAAGACCATTATAGTTATTACCATCATTATAATCATCTTTTAGCATATTGTATGTCATTTTAAGTAATGTATTATCATCTGATTTTAATATTCGTATCCAAAATCTAATTAAATTTATTTTACGCTGTATCATCATAGGATACCTTTCTAATTCACCATATAATGCAACACAGTTTGTACTTTTACGAACGTGTAATATTTTTCGCATGAATTTATTATGAATCATTTCTATATCATTTGCATTATGGTATCCAAATATTTCTGAGCCATAATTCAAAATTGATCCAACAAGACTATCGAATAAGTTACATTTTAATTGGTTATAAATAATAAATAAATTATGAAGTGCATATAGAGAGTGTTTTGCTATGTGTTTTTGTGTTCTATTCCAGTTGCCGTTTTTAAATAGGGTTATTCCTAAGTATTTGAACGAATCCACGATTTCTAACACTACGTTATTAAAAATGAAAGAATGCGTTGTTTTTCGTCCATTTTCGAAAATCATTATTTTTTTAGATGTATTTACTCTTAAATCCCACAGACCGCAGCATAATTGTAAGTCATTAAGTATTGACTGTAATGCATGTGGTGTTTCTGCAAAAATGACAGCATCATCGGCAAAAAGCAATACATATAATTTGACGTCATCTATAGAACATATGCCGTCTATGTTACTATTTATATTCAAAAGAATGTCATTTACGAAAAATAAGAACATCAGACTGGAACTGGGATCTCCCTGTTTAACTCCAATGTTTGACGTGAAAAAAGTTGAGTTTTCTGATTTATATCTTACGCATGCTTTCACTGTATTATACATAGCTCTTATAGAACTAACAAATCGGGAGCTTACTTTTTCTGTTATAAGTTTATGAAATAAATGAGATCTCGTAATCTTATCGAAGCATTTTTCGAAATATATAAAACAACAATATATTTTTTTCTTAAACGACAAAGTTTTAGCTATAATTGAATATAATATATAGACGCAATCAATTGTTGATTTACCTGCCTGAAAGCCAAACTGATTTTCAATGATTGTTTCGTTTGTTTGAGTCCAGTTCGTCAAGTGGCTTAACAGAATTTGAGAGTAGATTTTTGATATAATATTAATTAGAGTTATTCCTCTATACTTTTGTGGGTTTTCTATGCCCCCCTCCTTTCTATATAGGTATTATTATTCCTTCGCCAAACGATTCATGATATTGTCCGGTAGTAAATATATGGTTGAATAGATGGAGAATAAAGGGTGCAATTTGAGTAAATGTATGTTTAAAAAGCTCCGCAGGCAAAGTATCAAAGCCGCTGCTTTTATTATTTTTTGTGTCAGAAAACAGCATTTTTAAGTTCCATATAAGAAATCATTTGGTCTAGATATTCATCATTTACAGACTCATTTAAACTTTCATGTTCATTTATACTTTCGGTACTGTATACTGATTTAAAATGTTCATGTATGTCCCGAATATCAAGATTTTCGGCAGTTCTTTTACTTTTTGTATATTGATTTTTTATTTTTCTCCAGAATTCTTTTGGGTTAGCTTTACTTAGTTTTGCCAGCCTTTGTTTTTTCATCGTTATTATATTTCATTTTATTGAAACGTTTGGTTTTATTATATGCTATTTTGGCCTGCATATATTCTTGTCGTGAATTAGCACAGTGTTTGTTACGTAAGAATATATTCTTTTTCTTTTGAACATAGATCTTGCATCATAACACTCCGAATTAAACCAAGGTTGTTTGTTATTTTTAAAATGTTTGTTCGGCTTTTTATTCATTGAACATTTTGACATACAAGATGCCGACTCTTTTAGAATGTTTATAAAGCGTTCTGTTATATCATTTATATTATTCGTTGTGTTAATCATATCTGTCAGATTTTGTATTGCATTACTCTTTAATGATAAATTATAATTAAGTTCATCAATCTTTGAGTTATCCAAAGCAATACGAATATTCTGTTGTTTGTCGTTATTATTGTTTAATGTAGTATTGAAACTTATAGATATTCCCGAGTGATCAGAAAATTCGTTAGGGTTTAATATTTCAAAGTGTTTTACATGACAAATACCGTTTGGTTTTAATAAAAAATAATCTACTACACTAGACCCATTTAAAGAATGAAATGTAAACTCTCCTACGCCTTGATCTTTATCTAGACGGCCGTTGCCTATTATATACGATGTAGACTGACATTATTCTATGAGCCGTTTACCGTAAGTATCGAGCACGTGATCTTTTGATACACGTGGCGGAATGAAAACAGACGACAACTGGTCATCATTATCAATATATCTGTCAAAATCGAGATAATCAGCTTCGTTTGAAATTCTACTGTTTAAGTTCCCTAATAAGAAACATTTCCCAATTTTTCAAACCCTGTCTCTATTTCTTCAAAAAAATCAAAATTATCTGTATTAACAAGCTTTGAGGTAATTGGTGGTATATAAGCAAGACATATGTATACATCTTCCTTAAAATCAAAAAACATTTAGATAGTTTAAGCCTTAACATGCCATTTTGTATTTTTTCAATAATTTCTATATGTTTACCTGAGATTTTGTCGATAATATATTGAAAGACCCCCGCTATATCGACCTTTCTTCGTGTTAATAGTCTTATTGCCATATAGGTGTTCACTACAATATCCACTTAAATCTAAGTTTAAACATGTTTGCTAAGAAACCCATGTTTCTGACAAAAGAACTACATCATATTGATGAATAATTTCTAAAAAGTCTATATCTGAGAGTTTTCTACTTAAACCATTAATGTTCCATGTTAATAATATGATGTCCGAATGCTCGTGACAATCCTAATCACGTTTGTGCGGTGGTTCACATGTCTTGCCATCAACAAAACACTTCACTAATTTCTTGTTAATGAAAAGTTTATTCCCGGATATGCGCGAAGTCTGGTTGTGTTGTTCTGCATCGTCTACCAATGGTTTGAAGGCTTTACTCGCGTCACAACACAACTGTGATAGTTTTTTTTTAAACAAGTGTTTTCCTATGCCGAAATAAATCTATCTATCTATATGTCAATGTCTTAATAACAATACCAGTGTAATATGTAATTCACCTTGATGTTTTTGAAAATGTTGTTCTAAAAGAAGAAAAAATTAATAGACTCATCTTACCGAGTTTTAAACATTTTCAAAATGGTCATTTTTAGCATTCTTTAGGTCTTCTGTTTTTTTTTATATTGTTTCTCAATAATTTATACCAGGATAAAAATTGTCTATTGTATCCCGTTATTTCGGTATTTTCCATGCTTATAAGTTGATATTTGCTCAGCTGATGTTTAGCTTTTCATGTACTGAATGGCCAATTATCACATATAGCTGTACCTGTCAACCGGTATACAAAATGCATTTATAAACATGCCTGGGGGATATGTTCAACAATCATAAATCATAAAGAAATGTTAAAGATTACAAAAAAAAACTGAAAGGGGGCATCAGATTTAAATATAAATATGGGGATTTACATTTACTGATATTCCGTTTACTGATGTTGTCATTATTGAATCCGTGCATTCAAAATATTTCATTTACATTGAATGTATTTGTTAGTATTTCATTGTCTATATATAATAAAATAATAAGTAAAATTATAAGTTTTATAGTCAAATATACATACTAACGTTTGCACATCACTTAATTTGTTAAAAATACCATTTTGTTATATAATTACGTAAAGACATAATTTTATTAATATTCATTTGAATCTGATGCCCATACATTTTATAAGGTGCCAAGTTTGATTGAATTTCATCGTTGATATGGCAATAATTCTCAAAACATCATCGGATTAAATATCTTTAATCAAATTTTAAATTGCAGATTTATAAAAGATTTATCTATTTATCTATTCATTCATTTATGTCTGACAATCATAAACTAAATCATATGGTACAAAGTCAATATATTAATGCTGTAAAGTTTATTGAAGAATGTTATATCTTGGTAAATGAACTGACATTATGACACATTGACAACTTACTTGAGCATATTTAAACATATAACAATTATTGTCTAAACTATCTCCAGAATAGTATTTCGGATTTATATATTTTTCTTCGCTTCACATAATTTCTAATGGATGATTGTTATATGTATTTTTCCAATTTTGTATATACCACAATGTCAATCTAATAAAATTCACTTACTTACTTACTTATTTGATCAATGTAAAAAATTTTAAACGAAATTCTCAAGCTCTTCTATCGTATACATGTCAACATACATTTTTTAAAAACTATTTTGATATAATGCAATAGAAATATCTTTTAATCCTTTGTATTGGATTCAATGATACGTGTTTAATGGAAACTGTCAGTGAATTCGGATAGTCGCTGAATCGGATAAGAGTAAACAACAATTGACATTTCCAGCTGCACTTGTTATCAATGGAAAAACTGTTAAAAATATTTTCCCCGATTGGTATGAAATTTTACGAGGTTCTCGCAAATCAAATATCATGGAACGAATTCAAGAGAAATTCAAGCGAACTGTCGAGGCTTCACTTGCAAGCTCCTTTTCTCATGAACCTGATATCATGGAAGGGAACCCCAGCGACAGCGAACAGGAGCCCAATGTGGCTACGGGTGACAAAGCCAATATAGATTCGACTACATCAAACCAAGGCAACCATCGTCGTCACGACGTTGTATACACAGGAGAACCAAAGGCCTCTTCACAAGGGGGCTATCTGTTGAATGTGCACCCACCACTCAATCAGCTCGATACAAATAATCGCACCGAGGACGGGCCTTCACCGACGGACAAAGATAAATAGCGAGGTGCGGGTATTGTATACCTTTGTGACGAATGTATTAATCTACCAAGTTGTTCTACCTATGTTGTTTGTAAACATTTAAAATCTAAGCAGAGTAATTATATGAATAAAACTTCCTTTAATAGCCGCGGGAGCTTAACAAGTGGTAATGTGAATTATACTAAAGAATATACTGTGGATTTAAAACCTAGTGAAAATATTAGTGCCAGTTTTCTTCGTGACATAAGCGACGGCGAAAACTTGTCTGTTAATCAAATCTATAATGTGGATTTTACGGATGAAAATTTTGATAATAATCATCAATTCAATGTGGATTTGAATATCAGTGAAAAAAATTGTGTCAATTCAAATTATAATATAAGTGATAGTGATAACTCAAATATTTATCAAATCAATAACATGAATATACAAGACGTCCTAAACCTGAATACATGTACTATTGATCAACAAGTTGAGAACTTAGATATTTTGCATGATTTTGACTTTAAAGATTCGAATATGAGCTTAAAAATAGGTACCTTAAACGTATGTGGATTAAAAACTAGAACTAACTACCCTGAGTTTGCTAAAATGGTAGAGGAATTTTCAATATTGTGTTTATCAGAGACTAAAGTTGATGAATATGATGTAATTGACATACCAAATTATACTTTTTTGTCAAAACCAAGATCAGAAAAATTTAAACGCAAATCTGGTGGTATTGGTTTTTTTGTAAATAATTTATTAAAGGATAAATTCAGTATATTAGAATCTAACTGCGAGTACATTTTTTGGATAAAAATTAGTAACTTTATACAGAATAACGATCTTGTAATCGGGTCAATGTATATACCGCCAGAGCATTCTAGATTTTTTAATGAAGACGAATTTTTTGTGCTCGAAAATGAAATATCTGTTAAACGTAGCCAATATGATTATTTGTTGATTACTGGTGATGCGAATGCCCATACATCTAACTTACAGGATTTTGTCGAGTTTGATGATTTTTTGTCGCATTTCTTAGATTTTGACGAAGAAACGCTTAGCTCATTAAATGAAATTGATAGTTTTCAAAATTTTGATATCCCGCGAAATCGTACGTCGCAGTGCAAAAAAGTTAATAAAACGGGACGAAAATTACTAGATATATGTAAAAATAATAATATTTATATTATGAACGGTAGAGTTGGAAAAGATAAGTCTATCGGTAAATTGACATTCAGGAAGAGTTCGGTTATTGATTACTCTATATGTTCACTAAATTTATTCCCTTTAATATCTAATTTTGATGTTCTGGAAGTAGATTCTTTATTCTCAGATGGCCACTCACTTCTCTCCATGACAGTTTCTGCCCCACAATGTCCTAAAGAACCCCTACAGGAACAATATTCTGTACAGCGTCAGCTTCCTTCTAAACCCCCAAAATGGAATGAAAATATGAAAGAAGCATTTGTAAATAATTTAGATATCCAACGGGTTAATGAAATCAAAACAGCGCTCGATACCCCACGAGAGTGTGATGTTAAATCTTATATTAATGATATAAATAAACAAATTTCTGACGTTTTTTCCCTGTCTGCAAATTTAAGTTTCCCGACTCACAAAAACATATCCTCATCCAAACCTATCTCTCAAAACGGAAAATATCCATGGTACGGGCCTCACTGTAGAAAAGCACGTCATAAATATAATACTGCTCGTAAAACATATCAATTACACAAAAATAACATAAATAAAGCGAGATTGAAAACGGCTAGTAGTTACTATAAAAAGACTATGAATACGTATCTAAATAAACATCACTTTAAAAATGAACGAAAATTGCGTGCGATGTGTTCAAATAAGCCGAAGGATTACTGGAGGTTTCTTAATAGGTTTTCACAAGCTAAATCGGAGAAAACACCGAGTATTTCAGAATTCTTTGACTTTTTTAAAACCTCGAGTTCGTCCAAATATGATGATAGTGACGGAGAAGATTATTTAAATTTTCAAAATACATTTAGTAACCTAGATAGCTCTTATCTTAACATACCAATTACCGAAACAGAAATAAATAAAGCTATTATGAAGTCTAACAATGGTAAAGCTGTCTCGCATTTTGATTTCATAAGAAACGAGTATTTAAAGTCTACTCGAACTTTAATGGTCCCAATATATTGTTCATTGTTTAACGTTATCCTTGATACGGGTATTTTACCAGATACTTGGTTGATAGGTTGCATTAAGCCAATTTTCAAAAATAAGGGCTCTCCTGTTGATCCGGGAAACTACAGACCCATTACAATTCTAAGTTGCCTAGGAAAGATTTTTACAGCTGTCCTAAACGAAAGAATAACCAAATTTTTATCTGACAATAATTTATTACAGGAAAATCAGGCTGGTTTTAGAGCAAAATACTCTACAAATGATCATATTTTCACCCTTCATTTTCTCATAGAAAAATTACGCTCTAAAAAGAAAAAGTTATTTTGTTCTTTTATTGATTTTTCTTCGGCCTTTGATTCGTTATGGCGTGTTGGTCTTTGGAGGAAACTTTTTGGTATCGGTGTAAATGGTAAAATTTTCAACGTCATTAAAAGTATGTACTCAGACATAAAGTCTTGTGTATCAGTAAACGACCAAACATCAGCATTTTTCCCGAGCTTCTCGGGGGTATGTCAAGGGGAAAATTTATCTCCCATACTTTTTTTCCATTTATTTAAACGATCTGGAACGTTTTCTCGAAAGACCTAATAACGGTATATTAATTGATTTTCATGAAGATGACGCGGTCCGATTTTTAAAGATTCTTGTCTTGCTATACGCTGACGATACAGTTATCCTTGGTGAAAACGAACACTCATTTCAGTTATGCCTAGATGATTTTTACAAATACTGCCAAACATGGAAACTCAATATAAATTTTTCTAAGACTAAAGTAATTGTTTTTGGCACCAATAAACAAAGTAGATATTCCTTTTTCATAAATAACCGTGTTGTAGAGGTAGTGAAAGAATATAAATATTTAGGTGTTATATTTTCTTCTTCAGGTAGTTTTTTGTCTTGCAGGAAAAATATTGTCATTCAGGCAAATAAAGCCATGCACCAATTATATATGAGGATAAATAACCTTGACCTTCCTATTGATCTCCAGATTAAGCTTTTTGACCAAACTATTCTACCTATCCTTACTTACGGAAGTGAAATTTGGGGTTATGAAAATTTAGACCTATGGAACAAGTACATGTTAATTTCCTACGCAAAATAACTAAGACTAGAAAGAGTACTCCCCGATCCATGTTGTACGCAGAGCTAGGACGTTACCCCATAGATATTACTATAAAATCTCGAATTGTTAAATTCTGGAATAAGTTAATCCTGTCAAATGAATCGAAAATATCACATATGTGCTATAGTTACATGATACAGTCTGATCATAATTATAAGTGGATAAATTTTGTTAAAAATATTTTAGATAATACAGGTAATTCGTATTTTTGGCAAACCTAACATAATATACGTGGCTATAACGTCCACAAACTGATCAAGTCAACGCTAATAGATCAGTTTAAACAGGAATGGTCCTCAAAATTAGAAACTTCTAATAAAGGCAGAATGTACAGCTGTTATAAAGATTCTATTAACCTTGAGAAATATCTTCTTTCCCTACCAAGTTTATTAAGATTGTCCCTATTCCATTTTCGCACCGGTAACCATAGGTTTCCCATTGAAATGTGCCGCTTGACTCAGTCATTTATTCCGCATGAACAGCGCAAGTGCCGGTTATGCCATACTAATAGTCTTGGTGACGAGATGCATTATTTACTAGAGTGCCCTTTCTTCAGTGAAAAAAGGTCAAAGCTTATCCCAAAAAGATTCTATCAAAGGCCTAATATTGTCAAATTTAAAGCTCTTCTTTCATGTACGTTCGGAACTACTTTAAAAAAATTATCATATTTCGTCAAACACTTGATTGAACATTTCAAAAGATAAGAGGAAAGTGTAAGTTTTTTTTTATTGTTTTTTTTTATTTTTTTTGTTTCTTTTTTCCTCAATGACGTACAGACAGTCATGGCTCAATAGTTTTGTTTGTGTTTTTATCATGAATTTAATAGCAATGCGACGCAAATCATGATTTTCGTTATCCAATAAAACCGCGCGGCTGTATTACACATTCATCAAGAAAATGAAATTTTCGTGCAAATCTCTATACCTGTTTTCTTATGCTTTTACAGTTTGATAAAACTATTTACTGCAATACCCATATAACAAAAATACCTTCAAAGATTATTTGCATTACATAATATTACTGTCATTTCTTCATACCCATTTGATTTGATTTTGTCTACTGACTTTGTTCACATGTTATTACATTATACTTGTATATTGTAATCTGTGTCTTTCTAAATAAAGTATATGTTCTCTTCTGTTCTGTTCTGACAAATGTTGGTACGAATATCTAAACATGTCTCGGCCTCCTGCTTAACATCGTAGGTTAACTTACCCTTGAGGACATAATATTTTTGCTTATTTATTTATTTTCATTTCTTTAGTTTTGTATTCACATGTATTAAGATGAACGATAAGAGACTGCAAAAATAAAATATCTAAATTGCAATTTCAAATGCATTCCCGTTTTATTTCCTTAAACTATTTTGTAAATAACATGTAAAAAAACCCTTCTAATTCGGAAACCTTTCCAATCCGGAAACCTTTCTAATCCGAACTTTTCTTCTGGTCCGGACGAGTTCGGATTAGACAGGTTCCACTGTAGTTAAAAGCAGAATCCCCTAGGAACTCCCAAACCGGCAAAATTGAAAATGTTTCAGGCTTGGTTTGATTGATTTGTCATGGGCGATAGTGTTAACTGAAAGCTATCATCCATGCCCAATAGCACCGGCTTTTAAAAGCAGAATTTAACAATAGAAATGAGAATAAAGATCAATAAGGCAAAGGCATCATTCACAGGAGCCAGCCGCAACAGCAAGCCACTCAAAGGGCACCAAACCACCAGAATTTGGAAAGGACACAAGGTCGACGAAAGGATCCTGCATATCACAGATACGAAGCCAAAAGTTGAAAAACTGGCAATATATCCTTAGGTTTGTAATACAATATTCAAGTTTGAATACATGAACAACAACAAATACGTACAATTAAATAGAAGGAACATAAAACTACCACAAACTTGCACACACAACAATGATGTCGTGTTAAATGATTTTAAAGGTTCGAAAGTTTTATGTACGGGGCGACTATTAAAAATAACATTTATTTGACCAGAAAAAAGGTGGGGAAATTGAAAGAGACTGTTCATGGACGGCACTGGATATTGCAAGTACCGTCAATGTGCCCTTGCACCGGCTAAATTAGGATATGAAAATTGTGACCCTATGTGATCGTAAGAGACGATTAATTGGTTCGAATTAATGGAGTCTATTCATCTCTTAGCTCCAGCAAGTGAGGTGGTTCTTTAGGTTTGTAAAACCTAAGGTTATCTAAAATAATATTTCCTGTTTTGGCGCCATATGACTTGAATTGTTGGTGCGCCGTAAAAGCAAACAATGGATTGATGGAAATTACTGAAATGTCGACAAATTGTTTGGTTAAGCATTTTTGAATAGCCAGAAAACCGATTGACCTACTTCCACGTGATTGTGTCATGGATGCTATTCAGTAACTTGTATTTCTTACAATATTATTCAAACATTTCAATTTATCTAGAGGAAAGATCCTCTTGTATTGTAATTTAACTGCGTTAGTAGTTGTCACTCCAGATCACGGCAGTAAGCTATATTTAATTTAACAGAGCAGATTTTAGTCACTGCATCGCGCCTGGGCAGGCTGTCAAACAAAATACTAGTACCAATTGCCTTCACTTTCGCAAGGAACTGATAAATTCTGTACAAGCCAGAACAAAGGTACAGTAAGTATTTCGTGATCAGTCACAACGAAAGTGACCTGCACATTCCGGATATCTAACAATAAATATACTTAAATATACGACTGCCAAAAGGATGGTTTGCTTTTGGTTGTTTTCATTAAAAATTGTTATGAATATTACGTGCTATATTTACCAACTTCTTGGAAATCTTTCAAAACATGTGACATAATTATACTGCATAGTTTGTTTTTTTGTTAGGAAATAAACTACTGCAGATGTGAATGTGTCTCAAATGTAATCCAGTTCAATATCATGTAATATAATAACACCAGTTTTCTATCAATATAAAATAAAGAAATAGGACAAAAAGAAACATAGGATTTTCAAATAGTTACCAATTTTATAAAGAATTGCTTTATTTACAAGATTATCTGCATTATATAGAATAAAATATGTTTTAATCCCGTTCGTAAAAGGAATTAGGCATATATGAACAGATACTGTTTTCATATTCATAGTTTTTTATGAAATGAAAAGACAACGACATGATGGTATAAATTTGCTGTTTGAAACATTTTACCCCCGATACAATAAATTTAGATATAAATATATCACCTATCAATATATAAATAACACCTCTACGGAAACATTAAACGATATGAAAGCTGTTCTTATCAATACAATATAACGGTATATCACAGGGCTTGATCACAATCCTTGCGCGTTCAACACCTATCAATGACTATCGAAACATGTAATGGCAACAATAGAGTAAACAAAGTAAGGCTTATTAGATAAGAATCATCTAAAAAAAATACCTTTAAACCGTCCTATTTAAGTGTATTCTCCGTTGCTTCCAAATTTTATTTAGTTATATGAGAAATGTTGTTCTTTTCATTTAAATCCTTCTATATATTTTGTTTCAATTATCAATACTAATATTAGTGTTGATGAATTGTATGATATTTATAAGGTTATGATCTCTTTGATTTGCAGTTCTCAGACTTGCAGCTGCCGAGATATGATTATCATTTGTCTTTTTTCTTTTCTCGAAATATTGAAGTATTGACGTTTCGAAAATTAAAGTGTCTGGCCCACTACGTTCACGAAACATATTTATACCGAAACAAATTATTGATAAAACTGTTTTGACTACAGTCTATTTATATTCTAACTACTGCAGACAAGCAAATGCCACATGGGATGAAAATAGATGTAAACATAAATCCATCCCTTATTTATGCAAGATGAAATAATCTTGTTTTTAAAACAAGATCTGGCGGTATCACTTGTATAACTTAAAAGAAAATTATAATAAAAAGTATATACATTCATATTGTCACATACAAAATAGAAAAAACGGAGTCTCTTTAACGCTAAAAATGACAAAATTTAAAGTGGCGGTTTGATTGAACCTGGTCACGGAGGATACATATTTATTTGATTCCGCCACTTTATTTATTTCTATTTATCTTATGCAGTTGGTAAATCAAACACATTTTCTATTTATTCCTGACAATGTTAGTCAATATAAATTTTCATGTACGGTACTTTGCATGTATCTATCTTTTTATACAATTTGAAAATGTACATTGTAATTATTGAATATTTTGAACAACTATAAAAAAAGTGTTTTACTTATGGAATACTTTGACATTCTTCCTTTTTTATATAATGAATTTAACATTGATAATAGCAAAGAAATATATTGTATTCCTGTAAAAAGTGATCACACGTAATCTTAACATTTAATAAAAAATTCAAAACTACAAGATGGAGTTCGTCTAATTTCTATTAGTTATTAACGTTTAAAATGTCTTAGTAAGTCTAAAAATTCGACATGATGACTTTTTATCTGTAGATGAAAAGCATTTATTTGAAGAGATATGTTCTATATTATCGTAAGGAACAGTTGATTAAAAGAAGCTATGTGAAAGAAAGAAAATAACAGCAGTTTCATTTAACATTACTTTTTGCTATGAAAAAAAAGGTTTTTCTCGACATGAAAAATTATGTTTGTCATGAATATTATAAAAGTTCATTAACTGATGAATCCATTGGCACAAAATTAAAAAGAACCAAGACGACAGAAAAAGCACTAGGTTATCTCTTATGGCGTCAAAATTTTAAAACAAAACACACAAAACATAAGAGACGCTGTTGAAATAAGGGAAAATTATTTTCGTACATAAGAATGTTAATTATTTACTAACTCGTATATATTTCTTATCAAATGAAATCAATGTCGCAATATTCAATGATAAAGAAATACTAGAAAAATGTAACAAATCTACGCCCTTAGTATTTCTTGTAGGTTAACATTCTTTCCGCAATTCTGTCTTTAAACAGATAACAAATGTTTTTTTTTGACATATACAAAATGGCAATGTATGCAAGAGATACAAGACACAATTATTTCCGGCTCAGATGTTTACGAGAAACATTATTAATGTGGTTGATACGTTGTTATGCCCACGTAACAGGTAAACTTTTTATGGAAGGTAAAAAGGTTTAACGGTTTAAATCAAATAAAAAAAACAACAGTAACCTGAAATTAAGATGACCGCATGAAATGTTTTAAGATTTAGTTTAGTTTAGTTCTTAAAGACATTATTTGTAAGTAAGTATTGGAATGATATATTTCTACTGTAACCATGTATATCTAGCGCAGTGTCTATATTAAATGCAGGGATTATTAAGTAGATAATGAAAAGAATGTCAACCCCCTTTTAAGACATCTTTTCAGTCAACAATCTGAGGTTATGTACGTAACTATCAATATCAGGTATGGTCCATGAGAAACAACCTCATTTTCAGAGGACTAGTTGAAAACAGACAAGAGAATTGCTTTTCAATGATCAGGGAATTTCTCGACTCAAAGCTTGATATTGAAACACGAGTAATTTACATAACCTGTGCACACACACTTTGGGTAGAATTCAGGTAAGAACTTTTATAAAATACCTATAATTTTCAACTTTGGATATTATGAAGACACAGAATATATTATGGACAGGGTATACATGTTAAAACACTGCCTAGGTTTTTCTGTGGTTTATGACTTTCCTAGAGGGCAACAGATTGCTAGGTCAAAATTTTGGCCTAAATATGAAGCATTCTGGGCTCAGACCGGGAGCTCAAAATTTAAGCATAAAATACCCAGCAAAAGTTATCGCTGATGCCAAAGTTTATGATGAATTACCACAGCGGAATCATTATGTGAACTATGATAGACTGACCTAGTAGTCATAATTCGAGCCCATCCACAAACAATGAAAATTGTTTTTCAGACACAAATCATCAAATGCCTGTGAACACGCAACAGTATGTAAAAGTGCAAAATAATGTGATTCCAACTTATCATTATTATAATGAACCCCAACAGGAAGCTTCAATAAATGAGTACGCAAGCGCTCAATTAAACCAACACACACATCTATTGTATACAGTGTAGCAATACCACGTGACCTGAACGTCATTTTCGGCATCATTTCCGAGACAAATATTGCTCGATTCGAAAAGGAAAATAGCCGTAAGTATTTTATTTCTGCACCGATTTCTTTGGGATATGCACCATTCTTCGGAGAAAAATATATGCTTGCCATAAAACAGTGTTTTTCCCTTAGTATATAAGCCGTTTTATCAAACACTTTGTATAACCTTGAAAGTTGCTTGTATACGAGCGGACTTAAGTTGCAAGCTTTTTCGTTTTCTTGTACTATCTGATCTACGCCATGATTTTAAAGTTGTGATTACATCAACCGGGAGTACGGAAGGCAAAATCCTACTTAAATATGTTTATTTTGCAATTATTTATGGCGTAAATCTGAACTTTTTCTTCCATTGACAATTATGGCACCAGTTCCAAGCCAAATATTTGGACTACAGTTTAAAGCAGTTTTCAGAATTGGTTGCAAATGCGAAGAAACATGAATTCCGTTCTCTTTCTAAAATAACGACTATTCTTATAGAAAAGTCTGTTATTTGGGAAACAAATTATTCCTTGCCATTGTTATTACGCAGGCAGCGTCGTAACGTAATGTTCTTTTACGAAAATACAGGTATGTTCAATCATCCGTGTACCGGAAGTACAAAAACAACTATTGAAAATCAAATCCACAACAGGTCTAGTGTTGAAAGTATAACGGAATGCCAGCCAAAGGCTTCAAATACTAACACAAAATCCACACAGATAGTATCAAAAGGTAACTACGTGGCGGACATGTGTAAAATATCTATAAGTGAAACTCTTACCCTGGTACGTAATGCAGCCTTTACAGCATGAAGATGGAAATCATTAAATTATCACATGTCAACAAGTATTTGCGACGGTAAATTCCGATGAAACAACTCTCGTAAACCAATTACACTGTGATAAGACTATACCTTAACGCGTTGTCAGTCCCAACAATAATCGTGAAACACACGTTTCTCGTGCTAGAAACCTTTCATTCCACCGAAATAACTAATATATTCTATATATTTTAATTTCAATTTATTTATTCTACTCAGATCATGCAAACATGACAACATGATGCAGAGATCTTCACAACAATAAATTTAAACAATTTTGGGTTCATCTGAATCTTAATATAATGGCTTTAATAAATATGTTTTTTTTTTGCAATCTGGAAGGTTAACATTAATGTTAATAGAATATATATTATGCTTCTTTAAATAGTAAGATTTAAAAAAAAGTTTCCTGCTGTTACCAAAACACAGACACTCAAAAATATAATGGAATTCATCACCAATAGATCTATCACACCATGTACAGACATCGTTGACCATTTGTGGCTAAGACATTCATAATAATTCCAAATGTTGCAGAGATCACATTGATACAAAATATTCTCAACAAATTTTCTCCACTGAAATCTTAATCTAGGTACAGTCCGGAAGTAATTAAATATTATTAATAAATAAAATTCGATATTATATCAAACACGGTTACTTGTTCTGTCGTGGTATGACTAAGTCAGACCAATATGGTATCATTCTACATTAAATTCAATATATAATGGTTCAACACCAGTTTCACCGTACACCATACAATTAAGTGTACTTGACTTTAAACCTAGAATATATTTAAAAATTCTAAGCTGTTCTCTTACAATTCAATTAAATTTTACAAAAACCCCATATCCCACATCCGTACAGTAGGAAGGGTTTTACAATTTTGTTTAATATATCTATTTGCATGTCAGTTGGCAATTCTAACTTTTTACATTTTTCATAATGCTATACGTAGCTTTGGATCACTGTTGATGTTTTTGCTTTGAAAAAGGAACTGCTTCTACTGAAAAGAATACCAAGATAAATATACTCGTCTACAATTTCTAAAAGTTCATTTTTATAAGTAAAATTATGTTGCATGCGTCTTCCACTTGTAACAAAACAAAAATTTAGCTTTTGTTTTATTGAGTGTACGTTTCCAGGTATCACAGAAGCTTTTATAAATATTAATTTTTTATTTGGACTTTATTTTTCATATTCATTACTATCTTAATTTAAAATCTTTAAAATATTCGTATAGTACAGGCGTAGGGCATCACAAAGCAGAAACAGTTATTCCCCTAATGCTAAAAATAGAAAAGGGGCATCGGACAAGCGTGCACGGGCTTTACCTACGCGTTTGCAGCAAGTCAATATTTAGTACATTGCAGAGGAGGTCGCTATTAAATGTGCGTATATGAATATAAATGGTTTGCAATGTAAGAGGACTGACAAACTGAATTCAGATTTTGTGAAATGTGTTTGAAAATAATGACATTGTTCTCTTTACAGAAACGTGGACAGATTCATTTTCTAATTTACAGGTCGACGGTTTTAATTATCTTGTTTTGCATAGAAAATCTGTTAAAAACAGCTAAACGTAATTTCGGTGGCATTATTATTTATGTGAAATCAAATTTCGTGACCGAATACACATTATTCTTTACATTCCAAGATGCTTTAATATGGATATAAATTTCAGGCAATAAACGTTCAATAGACAAAGGCATATTTATTGGTATATGTTATGTAATACCAGACAATAGTAGTAGACAATCCACAATAGATCATAACATTTTGACAGATTGCTTGACTCAGTTACTTATGTAGAAAATTGTTCAAATGATGACTGTAATTATTTATTTTTTTGCGATTTCAATGCTCCAAGATTTTGTTATTCGTGATAAATGCCCTTAATAGTGATATTTTACCAGACGATTATCAGACATATATATTTAAATCGGTTTTAACAGGATAAGGGCATGTGAATAATAATGGCAGGTTGATTTCAGATTTTTGTATAGAATAATGAATGAACGAAAAGATAAAATATTTTAATGTTGGAAAAAATACATTTCTGTATAATAGAGGGTGTAGCGTAGTTGATTATTCATTTTGTAAAAATAATATATGCGATACAATTGGTGCCTTTCATATTGATTGTTCTAATGTTGTGTCTGATCACTGTCTTAAAACTGAATCTTTTATGTTCAATAAATCTACTGATTATACTGACAGTATATATGATAATAATAATTTAGATTACAATTATGGTAGTGTTGATGATATATCTATATGGGAAGAAAATTTGAAAGATCAGTATATCGAGTTAATATCAACGACAATTTTGATAATTTAAAATAAAGTATTAGCTCACAAAGCACACTGAGTTGCAATAAAGCAAATGCTGCTCCTAATCAAAATGTTCCGCCATGCTTAGGTGTAACAAATGATCAAATAAACCAGGGTTTAATAGAACGTGTTATGAAAAGCAGCAGTTATTTTATAAAGGTTTGAACAAACAAATATCGTGATTGTCAGAATAACCTTAATAGAGTAAACATGGTAAAAGCCAGGTCTGATATCAAAACCGTAAATGTAGATACAAAATGACTTTATTTATTGGGAATTAGGTCTTGTGTCCTTAAAAATTGTACATTTTTTTAAATGTACAATTAAATATTGGTTAAAGATATTATATTTGGTATGTCTTCATTATCTACTCGTTGTTAAAAGATGATTTTGAACAGCATGAAAATATTCAAAATTGGTGTTCCATTAAAAAACTGTTATATTCACTAGGTTTTGTTGATATATGGATATATCAAGGTGTAGGTGATGATAAGATATATTTGTCCTACGTTAAACGAAGATTAAATGATCAATTTATGCAGAACTGGAACTCAAGATTATCAAACTCTATTAAAGCTTTGTAGTACAGAAATATTTCGTCCTTAAGATACCAACAATATCGTGCAAACGAATCTGTTCAGTCCTTAACACGTTTGGGAGTGTCCTCCAATAGACTACAAGTAGAAACTGGTAGGCGGGCAAAATACTGTATACAGAATTAAGAAACACTTTATACACAAGAAGCTTTGGAACATACTAAATATATATAATTTTATAGAATTATTAAATTCAGAAAATAAAATAAAAAAACAACCTAGGAATATTTGTTGAAAAAGCTTTTCAACTTAGACATTCTATCATTTAATTATTTGATATAATTATAATTATTTTTGTTAATATCATTTGTAGAAACAATCTCATGTAGTCATTAATAATACCATAGTGTCTAAGCATACTGATATTATTACATAACTGATCTCATTATTTGAAGATAAACGGTGGAATTTTCTGAAAGAAGTAAAAATGTCTTCTTTCTATAAACTATGCATACTATTTAAGTGATATATATTTTCAGTAGATGATTTGTATATTCTAGGATAACTTTTAAAGGGGCTCCACTGAGGTTTAAAAACCTAAAAACATAACATTAGAATTTCTAACATAAATGAACTTGGCGCTTTAAACAGAATTATATGCAAAGATAGTTAAGAAATATACTTTAAAATAAATCGAAAATCGTAGTTTTATGCTTTTCTTAGCCTAATTTGAGTGAAAAGCGTTTAAATTCATTTTGGGTCATTTTTTTACAATTTGAATAATTATTATGGAAAAACGAAGTGCGCGAATGATCTGAAAGTTTGCACAAAGTTTCGTGGTCTACACCTACATCAAATGGTACATTTATCTGGGAAAAATATTTTCAGTCCCATCGTGTCAAAAAACCTCAGTGGAGTCCCTTTAATACTTCATAATTTGCTTTTGTCTCTAGGGCAAAAGAGCTGTTACACATGAATAATGTTTAAAATACATTGTGTGGTATGCATATTTATTTCATTGTATGCGATGAGCTCCTATGATTCTTGTCTTAAAATGTGGCAAGCATCGTGTATATATCAATTATGTTTCTTATATATTATTTGTTAGATATAATGTAATTTCACACTTGTATTATGCGATTATCATGTCATCATGGACTTATAAGCCTTATATGATTGAAATCAAACTATGTCTATGTCTATTAAATGAAATATACTGTATTTTAATGGCATGTTAAATATAAATTGCATTAGAACAATTATATATGTAAAGTTAAAAATTTGTTATTTCGAGGAAGCAATGTGAATTTTTCAAATTTTATTTACCAATTAACTTGATTGCTTATTGTTAAATACTAATCCATCATGCATTGAAATATCTTCCAGAAAAAACAACAACATCTGATTACAATGATTGAGCATTTAAAGTAAATTATTATATGTTTCCTTGAGTCTTCTCGTGCATAAAAGAGGGAAAATATAAATGAGATATTCAAACATGTAACCCTGATTGCAGAACATTCAAAATGCTGTTCAAAGTTTGTTAGCATTTTTAGCTATCCATTTGTTCATTATCTTCAATACAATTGTTTTTGACGTTCATGTTGACAGTCATCGTTCATTTCCTTTTAGATTGCACACATTATTATCCGCTGTATCAAAATAACAGTTGGTCATGATTAATGAACATATATCGATATTTATGAGAATGCTTCCTTTCAATACTATCATATTTACCGCTCTGATAGAGATAATAACACGAACACTGCAAGTTAACCAGAAAATTCATTACTTCCTCCTCAGAATTTTACTTAAGAATTTTGTAACACATAATATATATTGAAATAGAATCGTAAACTTTCATTCTATACCTTGTGAACTATTTAAGAGGGTAAGAAATTGAAAATAGCAGAAACAATAAGCTGAAAATCGTATATTTAGTTCTGTTTCGTCTTTTAATGAGAGATAATGAAAAGTGAAACAACTCTCACATCCACAAGTACTTGTCTATAGCAACACTAATTATATTGACATCAATGATCATATTCATCTGTTTATATATGTTTTTAAAACACTCTTAAAATATTTATTTACTAAAAATTAACTTCATATCGGCCAATGGATGTCACATTTCCTTTTTTAAGGAATTTAAGATCTTAGCTGTTTTTACGGAATGTCAAATTGTAAAGGATTAAAAATCTGAACTACTTTACAGTAATGTCAAACTGTAAAAAAATAAAGATCTTACCTTAAGTAATATTCATCATACAACTATGTGTATTCAATTCAATTTTACTGTTTTCTTTTCTCTTAGCAATAAGATAATCATTACTTTTCTGGTCATCTTTGATCTGATCAAAGTTGATATATGAATATGTAAAATACCTTTCAGTGCTAGGCTTAAAAACTAATGTCTGAAGTGTGAAAATTATTATAATGTGGATTTAACACTTTGATTAGTAATGTTAATCTAACATTTTAAATGAAGTATCCTATAATATTCTTGCTAAGAATGACAATTTACGTGTCCATTAGGTTATGTTTCTATATTATATCTACAAGTATTGGATGAGACTTGAATAAACTATCATAACATTATAACAAAGTGACTATAAACTTTCAAAATTCAACCCGATGTATAACAAGACAAAAACGATGTAACAAATGGTATTTATATTGATTGTAAATCATGCAGCTATTGTTGTTTGAAAAATAATGAAATACTTTTATTACTTCTATTTTAATTTCTATAATTACCATTTTTATATCTGGGGTCCTGTAACAACTTAAAAAAGTTCTCAATGGACGTATAGTCATCTTTTGGCAACAGTAATAAAAAGTTTGAATGGAAGTCAAAATGTCCTTTTGCTACCGATACGTATATATATTTCTGTAAGTGTTAAGCACTGTATATATTATTTTTAGAACAGAACAATATTATAAAAGTCTGGAAAATGAACTAATAATAATAAAAGTACATAAAACTTGAAAACTCGCATGAGAGATGATGAGATGATGTTAATTTGCAACAATGTTCGTATCAGCTTAATCGGCAAACGGGTCAAGACAAAAACGTACCTTTTACCACAAACATATACAATGATATAGGGTCTTAGTGATGGAAGGTGGAAATAAATCAATTTTCATTTTATTTTCAATTGAGAATAAAGTTTATATACCGGCTAGAAAGGTATTATTAGAACAAATCACCCCGATCGAACTTCTCTATTCCTACAAGACATTACTATATATAATACAAAACAAATACAATACTCTCATAATGTTGAACCTTATAGGAAACTAATAAAAAGAATAAGGAAAGTGAAACACACGAAACAAAGTGGGTCAGGTTTCTATAATTTTATTAAAGACCTACGTTTCGGCTATTCAATAGCCTTCATCAGGGTACAGATATATCAGAAAATTCTACTAAGGTACAGTTTTGACGGTTCTTTTTGTCACGTGATCAAATCTATTTATAGAAGTTATTGTTAGGTGGTTCTTTTGTCCGTATATAGTTATTTATATGAGTAATTAGAAAATAATAATAATAAATGTTTATAGTTATTAAGGAGTTATTGTTATTTAATTAAAAATACCATAGATCGAGTAGATCTTTATGTCTATGTGTTTTGTGTAGAGAAAATCGTCTTTTTCATCTTGACATATTGTTACATCTGAGATTGTATGTGTCGGCGAGTTTTCATTGGATCTAAATGGAGAGTTCGGTAATGGTTCTTCTACTGTCATTTCATTTATCATTTGTGTGCAATTTAATTCCGGTGTAAACTTTTTGGCTAGCCATTTTTTTTTGTCCTTGAACAATTCTAAATTTTGGTATAGTTGTTGGTTTCGTGTTTAAAGTGCATTCAAAAGGTGGTTGCCACGGTTTTACTGGTTCAATTTCGTCTAAGTGCGTTGTTCTTTTCTTTCTCCGTTTCTGTTTGGTGTCTGTGCATTTCCATGCCGTGTATTTTACGGCAGTGCCTTTTAAGAATGTCCCTTCTTGTTTATTCTTGATCACAATGGAAGCATATAAAAATCGTAATTGTTTTTTCATGTGTTTTGTAGTGTCGGTTGAAGTTTGATTTGGATCCTTTGATGAATTTATTACATTTTAAACATTGCGGTAAATTTTTTGATATAAGTTTGAATAAATCCGCCGGTGCTGGTACTTGCTTAGAATATTTTTTCTTATCTGTTATTTCCATTATTGTATCAAGTTAAGTCCGTTAGGTGATTTCGTTTTAAATAATTCAATGTAGGTTTCTTCTGTTATAAGGTGGATATTTATGTTCCTAGGTGTCGTTGTTAGAACTGTGACGTCGACGTCTTTAATGTTGTGTCCGTTGGCGGAAAATGTTAAGAGACAGGTTTTATGTCATTTTTATTACGTATATCATTAATATGTCCATACAGACGTTCTCAAATTGTATTACCCGACTGACCTATATATTGGATGCCGCTTTTTAGGCATGAAATTAAGTACTTGTACAATCATCCTTTAAAAGATCCTTTAATTTTGAACGTTTTTCCAGTTGTGTTAATTTTGACATTAATCTCTGGTTTTAAGAGAGAACATGCTATACAATTTCGGTAGCAGATATTGGAACCTCAGGGTTGTGTTATGATTTTTGGATCGGAAGATCTCACTAAGATGTTCCTAAGATTGTCAGGTTTATGATAAACTGTTAAAATTCTGTGCTTAGTTAAATCTGCTAGGTTAGAGTCGGTTTTTAGTAAATGTTCATATTTGTTAATGATTTTGTTAATGTTAGGTAATCTTGGGTTGTTAGTGACGATTGACGGTATTATTTCGTGTGAAGAGTGGTGTTTGGTGTCATTAAGATGGTTGATTTTCGCCTTCTTGATAGCTTCTCGTATAAGTGCTTTTGGATAGCCACGTGCATGTAGATTATCGGTAAGTAATTTGCTGCATTCCAGAAATGATTCTTCAGTGCTGCATATCCTTCTAATTCTGAGAGCTTGACTATATGGTATACTTTTCTTTTGATGTTTCGAATGAAACAATGAGTAGTGCAGGTACATGTGAGCATCAGTAGGTTTAGTGTATAATGTGTTAGATAAGTTCCCCTAGGTATCTTTTCTGACAGTAACGTCCAGGAAGTGGATCTCTTTATCGCTGATGTCAGAGGTAAATTTTATTGTGTTGTGTTGACTGTTTAAGGCCATGATGAAGGAGTTCAACTCCTGTCGAGAAAGGAAACTGTAAAAAATGTAATAAATAAATAATCCGTAACATATAAGGATCGAATCAGCACTAAACAATGCGTTTAATGAAATAGCGTCCTGTCCAGCGTCTCGACCAAATTTCCGATCAGTCCTATCAATCGGTTAAGCCGTAAAATGATGTCGTAAGAAATGCTCTTACAATTTAACAGTGTTACGCTTTATGACGATAATATATTGCACACATGACATTTGTCAGTAGATTATTTTTATGAACGGAATATATCTTGTGTCAAAACAATAAATATCCATTAACATTTTGATTATCTCGTTATTTTATGGTAAAACTGACTTATTTGAGAATTACTGCAAGCTGACATTGTTGCTGTTATTTCCTAGTTGTGAAGCAACACTCCCAGTTTGTCTTGTTCATATCTCGGCTTGTCTTAATTATTATTCTTAATTAATCACGTCTTGAAATGTTAGACAGTGATCCAAAGATGTAATGGAATCTTTTAGCATGAGTTAAAATAAACAGAAGAAAGAAGTCTGACATTAATGCTGCAAATATCGGTTAGAATAACAGTGTTATTAATTACCGATCTTGAACAAAATAAGTCTGGTTCTGACCAAATTTCTGCCATTGCAAGGTTACCGTGACATATTTACAGAAACAGCATTTGTTATTTGTTATTACATTAAGGTATATAAAAGCAGAATTTTGTGAAACATAGCAATAAAACTTATTTGAGTGTTTATAATAGAACGCTCTTCAATGATCAAACCTGAAAAAAACCTGACTTGATTAAAGTGGAGAATATGACTGCCAATAACTAAAACCAATTTGGAGTGAATTGCGTTAATTTCTTGTCTTTTGTATTCTTCATTTTGCCCTCGTTGGTAATATTATTGCTGCTCTGTTTAAGGAAATGTGTACTTTAGTTATCTACATGATCCCTTCTATGTTAACTTATTTCACTTTTTTTGTAACCATAACAACTGTAAGTTTTATATGTATCTACGTGATCATTTCTGTGTAGACTTATTTCACCTTTTGTAACTATAACAACTGTTAGATGTTTGCTTGGCGGGGATTCATTTTACACTATCTCAAATAACAGAAATATGTGTTCTTAAGGGACCATTAACCGGTTTTAAATATCCAATAATGCATATAATTCTCACCGTTCCAAGGATGCGCCCCTCTCTGTTTTTTTTTTGCACTTCAACACTTCTGCGGATGTTTCCAAATTCCAAAATTTACTTGTTCATGTTAAATGTTGAATACTGCTTAAGCCGGTGCTTGGGGCGTGGACGGTTACTTGCACATTCCTTTGCCGTCCATGAACAGGCTCATTCAAACCGAGCCTGCAACATTTCCAATTTTGTCGTTTTGAACGTTCTTTAGGGAGTCTATATTTCTCTCTATTTTATTTATTGTTACATGCTTAGTCTTGTTTTGTCGTAAACGTTAGGAATTACCTTTCCCCCTTCATTACAAACATGTCCCCTTTCCTTTCCCCGGTCCTATGGTCCCTTCTTTTCACTCCCTTATCTTATGTTATCTAAATCTTCTTTAACTTCACTAATAAGATATGTTGGTGGTTGTCTATTATTTCTTTTATTGAACTGTATATTGTTTAGAATTTTTGTTTGGGGCTGCTTTTACTGAAATAGAGAAAAACTGAATCTCTAGAGAACGTCCAAAACCTCGGCCTGTTTATGGACAGTATTGTAATGTGCAAGTTACCGTCCACGCCCCCGTACACCATCTTAAGCAAAATTCAACATTTAAACATATACTAAAACATTTAATATGATTACAAAGACCTACAGGACGGGTGGCTTTTGCTTGTATAACATTAAAGATTTCATGATAACCGCCGTAAGAACACATCTGCAGGATTTAGTTTTTCTCTATTTCTTCCTGAAGGTCAACAAAGTGTACTGACATTAAATGAATCAAAATTACGTTGACTGTTTATACATTATCTTGATATTGAAGAATGTAACACGAAATAGGTTTGTGTCTTATTAAAATAAGAGATTAATGGGTGAAATGTTTGAAAGAAATTAAACATATCCACTTTTGTAACTTGGTAATTAATTTGTTGTAGGTGAAATCTGTTCTATACTTTCTCCTGTATTCGCTGGATTTGAAATAACAAGAGGAAATAAAATATGTTATTTTTTTTACACTATTTTCCCGACATAATTCATGATCTTTATAATAAATATTTTCACAGTTAATTTATTAATGTTTATTGATGGATAAATTTCAAAAAAAAAAACAGCATTAATTGAAAATGACATTTAATGTTTAAGAAAAATCTTTTAATGCATCCACGTTTCCTCACTCATCACAAAAACACAATTTAATAGATAATGCAATTTAATAGATAATGCTGTAACAATTAGAGAACTATCTCATCGAAGAGAATAATTCTCTTTCTATATTAGAATAAGTACACATATTTTCAAACCAAAATCTTCAACATTATCAAAATGCATTAATCCAGCAATATTATGATCGTTTGTAAGTTTTATGAAATTTGTCCAAGAGCTAAAATATACAAAAAAGTCGTATTTTAGTGCTTTTTGTTAGCCGAGATACCACAACGTTGAAAATATATAGAGGATATTTGTTATTTCATCGAGTGGGCTTTAAAAACAGTATTCTCACGAGTGGCGAAGCCACGAGTGAGAATACTGTTTTTAAAGTTCACGAGATGAAATAAAATTACATCTTACACAACAAACAGACAAATTTTCTTTTTATTTTATGCTTAAAAACAAGTTAAAACGAAATTTCCATAATTTTAACGTTAATATTAAAACTGTTTCCCCCATTGAGAGCCCCATTTATTCTGAATTTCTCATTAAAAAAAAGAAGTCTTGAGCTGAAAAATAAGTCCGCCAATCAACATTAAATGACGGTGATATTTATTAATTTTATTAAAAAAATATGAATGATCGCCTGTTTTGATAATAAAAACAAACAATTCTTGTAGGAGAAAAAGTCCAACCATCCATCCATATTTCTGTTACTTAGTGCGAATTTATATTAGACCTGGCTTTGTAAATTGTAAGCGGCAGCCATTTTTTAAAGTTGTGTATTTCATGGGAGGAAAATAATTGTGTAAGATTCAGAGGGATATAATTTGGATTTGTTAGTCATACACATTTTTAAAAGAAAGAAAACTTATTTGAGGATTGTAACAGACAAAAAATAAGTGTTGACAGATGTGAAAACATTCAGAAAAGGAGCTAGGAAAATGGAAAACTTGGAAACCTGCTCAAGAACGCTGGGTTGATTTAACCACAGGAGCCTGAAATTATATCAAAAACAAAAAAAAATAACGATTTTAGAAAAAAATCCCATGTACATACTATAAAAAACACATAGTATGTATATGGGAATTTTTTTTAAATCGTTATTTTTTTGTTTTTGATATAATTTCAGGCTCCTGTGATTTAACTTATTCTTCGAATTATGGCTGTCAATGCTTTCAATTTTTCATAAAGCATACGGCAGTTATTGCTCGTAGGATATTTTAATATGCCCAAATGTCATCAAGAGCAGTTTTGCATGGGGAAGGAATGTATTTTGAGACTGTCAAAATGAAACAAAAAACGAAATTTGGTGATTGGAATTTCATGAATTTGAATGAATAGAAGTAAGTTTTCTTCTTTTTATTACTTTTGACATTTAAGTTATTTATCAATTTCAGTTTTGCTTTTTCTTTAAACAGCCTGACATTGTCAGAATTGTCAGCAAAAATAAAATTGAGGTACCACATGGGGAAAATCTTAAAAAAGTAGTTTCGTCATTGAAAAGAGTGAAATTATATTTTGATAATTTTCACTGTGAAATTACCAAATATAATTTTCACAGATAAATCAGTAATCCACTGAAAAGCATAAAATATATTAATATAATGTTTTAAACGCTTTGAATATAATAATCTCTTCATCATACTACATCTCAACAGCAGGTGTCAAGTGTCATGTGGCAACCGTTAAAGTTGCCCTGTTCTTCACTTCGGTGTCGTTACATTTTTCTGGTACTTCGGGATCATTGATTCCAGCAGAGATGCTAGGGGACGTGAGGGATAATGCACTGTTTCGTTATCCCTCTTGTACAGACTCAATCAAACCGTATCTGCATTTTTATGTAATTTTGCTTGTTTTGATGCTTCCAATGGATGACATTTTCTAGATATTTCTACTAGATATCTGGTGTTGCTCGTATACAACATGCTCTGATGTGATGTATGTAATCATTTTTCGCCGATATGGTTTTATGTGGTTATTATAATTGTTTTGCTGACAATGCGTTGATACTGTATATTTTAGACATATCATATTGTTGTTGTTCTAAATTTTTCATAAAAACAATAGTTTATAAGTTTTAAGTGTGCAATTTTACGTAAAGATTCTTTCTTTTCTCATATTCTTTAGCTAAACACTTTACTATAACACGTATATTTTCTTTGCAAATTATTTTCTTACTGACTATTCGTTTGCGAAAAAGTACTGAAAAATGTTTGAAAAAAGATATCTCTATGTCCATTCCCGGTCTTGGTTTGGTGACTTCTGGGTGTCGGGGCCACGTCCTGTGAACGTTGCCTTTGCCTTGTTGATCTTCATCCTCCTTCTTTTTCTTAGTACTTAAAGAATATTACAAGATATCAATGCCTCATGTTGTTTCAATTTTAGCGTTTTCCCATGTCCTAATACTGCACCTGTCATAAATCTGAGTATTTTCACTATTTAGCGTTTTCATTTTAAAATCATATGAACTAAACAAGAACAATACAATTAACTGCAAAAATCAAAACTGTACAGTAGTGCACAATATGTAAAGATAAGATAGATAACACAGGATGTTTTTTTCGTGATTCATTTTTGAATGATTTTAGCCCCTGTGCGCGAAGAGAATGAATAGGTTAAATTCACGACAGTGCAAGTTTGACAGCGGTATGTGCCGCATTGCACTTACTAACTTTTTATCTATGTTTGAATAGTTTTCAATAGTTAATATTTGTGTCATATTAAGTGAAACAAATAAAAATACGAGTGGTATATGTTAAAAAAGAGAAAATCGTTATCTTTAAAGATCGCCTAAAAACAACAAAACTGAAAATGTTAAAGAATGAAAATAGAGTGTGTGCTCTTAACGATATAACAATTGGCGGAACTAAGTAAAATGGAATTTTGAAAGACCAAATAGTATCGAGCCTGCTTAGAATATAGACAAGACGTCAAAAAAGAAATTTAAAAAGCAGACGCCAAATAATAAGGTACCTTGACATAGAAAGTAGAGAAAAACGGAATCCTTAAAGAACGCTTAAAACGATAAAATTTAATATGTTGCAGTCTCGATTTGAGCCTGTTCATGGTCCATTAGCTCACTCAACAAGAATGTTTTTGTAAATGCTGCTGAAATGGTTTTTCGAGCCTGTTTATCGTTCACTGTTTTAAATAACATGTTTTGCTTTCACAATTTACATGCGTAAATGTATAAAGTTACATATTAAATTATTTAACTAAAACAGCTAAACATTATTCTAATTAAATACGAATTTCAAAGTTAAACACATCTCTATTTATATATTTACCAGTCTTAAGAATATAATTATATTTGTTTATATAATTTACTGCGAAAACATTTCCGAGACTTGCTTCCGGGGCTCATCATTTTTCAGTTTTTGAATCATTGTCTATAATAGCATATTGTCCAGACAAATTAGGCAAACGTTCCGTTTGCCATTATATCCGGAAGGAATTGAACTTGTTTTTTCTTGACAACTGCATGAAACATAGCTTGTAATTTCATCTAAATTGACAAGTGCGTTGCTGAGGCACGTAAAAAGGTGCGCATTTTCGTGATACGGTGCTTTAATCTAAAAAGCTGGAACAAGTATGATCACTCAAAAGCATTAATCACAAACAAAATTACATTAAAATTGAAGACTCGGTTTGATTGAGTCTGTTCATGATGAATTATGAAAAAATGCAACATCCCTCACTCGCTTTGGCACCGGCTTGAGCAGTAATCAATTTTCTACACTTAAAAAAGCTGGAATCAATGACCCTGAAAGACCAGTACTGACTTGAAGTACGGGGCAACCTTTTACAGCTGCCACACAGCACTTGACACCTGTTGTTGTGATGGAGAAACAATAAATATCAATGAGGTACGTGATGTAAAAGAAGATTGGTTGCATATAGCGAAATCGTAAAAGGCGACTAAATACTTGGAATAACTGAAGTATTTGCTGCATTTTTAGCTTCAGCAGGTGAGGTTATTTTCCCAACTTTTAGGGTCGGGTAGGTGGGGGAGTTGTAACATAGCACCAATACAGTTTAGGTTTTATGGTTATTTTCCAGCTTCACTGGTGGAAGAGGAATTCTGGTGCTCTTGCTTGCTTTATTTTAGGCACGAAGGAGCACCGGAGTAGAACCGAAAACGTCGCCGTAAGCTAGCTGGATAGCCTCCTCATATTACAGAATCCAAATTTCTTGCCGAGCTCAATACCCAAAGCGACGAGGGGACAATTGGTATGAAGTAAACGACCATGACCACACGGTCAGGGACGCACCTACAAGAGGCACACATATTATTACAGAGCATACGCTTGATAATTTATATATTAATCGGATCGATTTTTTATAATTTGTGATCAACGGAAAATTATTAAAAGTTACCTGATGAATATTGTGATTTAGTTTTTTCGTCGGTTATGCATACCCACTCTCCAAAATGTCGTTTAGATAACACCTAGAAAATTATATCATTTTATGCTGTTTTTCCCCGCTGTTTTAGGAACACAGATGAGGAACAAAATATGTGTTACTGTTGTTTTCATGTTTGGATCTTCAAGAGTGCTTAGAAAAAATCAGTCAGTTCTTTAGCAATGCAGGTCTTTTGTTTCAAGAAACATCATTCGTTATTGCATGCATGCATATTTCAGAAATTTTATAAAAACATTTCAGAAAAACATTGGAATGAATCATAATCGAGTGCTTCTAGTAGGAACGCTATAATTATGATCATTAAACTGTTATTATCATATAATTATATGAAAACTAAATGCTTCCGAGAGATAACATTTTTCCAGATATTTATACATCACAAAGCAGGTGTCAAGTGCTGTGTGGCAGCCGTAAAAAGTTGCCCCGTACTTTACTCCAGTGTTGTTATATTTTTTGCTGGTCCTTTGCGTCCAGCACTTTATAGAGTTGGAAATTGAGCGCTGCTCAAGCCGATGCTAGGGGGCAAGAGGAATGTTGCACTTTTTCATTATCCCTCATGTACAGATTCAAACTGATACTGCAATTTTCATGTACTTTTGCTGTTTTTTTTGCTTCCGAGGGATTACTTTTTTCCATATATTTGACTAAATGGGAAACTATGATGCATACCTTTTAAAATGTGTTAAACAGGATCAACATCTGTCTTACTTTGTCTGACACTTGTATATTTGGTTTTCTTTCTTAAATGAAGATACTGAGTTCTTTTTATGATCACCCCGTTTTGTTTTTCTTAAATATATTATCATGATCATTTCTGTGTTAAACTTCAATCGCTTTTGTAACTATTACAACTAATACACTGCGTCTACTTGATTCATTTTGGAACTAAACATGAAATTCTGTACACTAAGATGCTGGTATTGTATATTGTTATATGCACAATCTTGTTTTTGTCGTCAATAGTAAGTATCCTTTTCCTCCTAATTGTTCAAATTTGCCGCTTTCCTCTTTCATCCGTATCCCTTGAATAATCTTTAATAATTGATAGGTTTAACGGTCACGTTTAAATGTGTGATTTTGTATTACATTTTCTGTATTTGTTTTTTTTTTAATTTTTTACTCATTTTGAACATAGCTAAAATACCGCTTGATTTCCTTCTTGAGCATACTGACATTAAATACATCAAAATGACATTGAATATCGTGCAAAGTTTCATTTCAATTATGAAGAATGGTACTTTTACATGTAACGAAAGTAAGAATTAAAACAGTCTTATTAAAGGGTAAAATCGTTTCAGGGAATAAAACATCTAACCTTTTAATTTATATTGGTTAATCTACTCTGTAGATTTATATTGGTTAATCTACTCTGTAGATTAGAAGAAAGAATATAATAATATTAGTTTTGTGAATTATTACATTTTAAGCTCTCCTCAGAACAGTGTGCTCAAAGATCACTTTGCGCGCGTCGTGTGTCGTTTTTGGTGTCAACCTCTTTCTTAAAGCAACATCTCCTCCTATACTGATAGGCCAATATTGTTAGAATTCAGCAGGAATGTTCCTTGCATGAATCCCTTTTAAAATTGTTCAAAGATTTATTCTCCTTGCTAAATTCGGGTTGCCATAGAAACCGAAAGAAACAAATTAAATAATCTTCTTTAAAAATCTCAAAAGCTAGATCTTAGATATTAAGAATGAAACATCTTCTAGTAGGTGTCTACAAAGTCTACTTAAAGCTCATGGGGTCAAAAATTGGTCCCGCCCAATGCCTTATTGATTTTTCTTATGTGTATATATAGTAAATTAAAAAATCTTCTTTAAAGCCAACTAGCTAGAGCTTAGATATTTGGCATGAAGAATCTTCTACTAATTGTCTACCAAGTTTGTTCAAATAAAATCCCTTTGTTAAAAATTTGCCCCGCCCCAGGGGAACATAAATTTTCCTTATGTGTATTATATATTGTTAAAACTAAAAATCTAAACAAAATTCTTCTCTAAATCTACATGTGCTAATGTTTAGTTTCCATAGTGACTTCTTAGCAGCCATTAACATTTCATAGCATACTGTGAACTGTCATAGCAACCCGTGACTTATATAGTAAACATTTACTTTCCATAAAAACGATTGCATCTGCTGTTGAATTTCATAGCAAGCACTGACTTCCAAGGAAGCCATTTATTTTGTATAGCAACCGGTGACATCTTATGGAATTGTTGTTTAGCAAAAGCAACCAGTTATGTTTTTTTACACGTGCAGCATTTCAGAAACAAATATGAGCATTGTGGTATCAGATAAAGAATTATAATTTATATCTGTTTCCGCTTATAGTTCGAGTATTTATATTCAGATGAGCTATATAAGGGCCATCATGACCCTCTTGTTCTAATGAATGTCAAGATTCTCCCAAGATACATTATCTTTGTCGTAAATATTTTATCACTTCATTTATTGATGAATCCGTTTGCTCAAACCAATAACCCAACATGACACTAAATGCATTAGATAATCCCATATGGCTTCAAAATTTCTAGACAAAAACGGAATTTAGAAGATGATAATGCTAAAACATGAGAACTTTTTTGTTTCAGAATTTGTAGACTGTGTTGAATAAGAAATTTATGTTTATGAAACAAGAATCTTTAACAAACATTAATCAGTTGACATCCATCTTTCATAATTCTGATAGGTGTAATTTTCGAGAAATTTGTCTATGGTCAATAAAACTTGTCACAATTAAATGTAACTTGTTACCTGGAAGTAATAAGCCACAATGGTGAAAATGTTTTACAAACTGTGAACATAATGATAATAGCCTTTTTTTAAATTGAACAAGAGAAGAGACAATGCAACGAAACCAAGTTTTCAACGACCATGTTTTGATGTGACAGGAATCAATAGGTCAAGTGCACTAAAGTTATTGAGTAGAAGCTTATAATTATATTGTAAGCAAATGACCATGACCTAGTTCCCAGATATCCAAGTGACAGTCCCAAGCAAGTTTGGTGTCAAAAGGTCTAAGCAAACTAAAGTTATTACGTGAAAATTTAATTCTATTTTAAGCAACAGTGACATTGACTTTCTTTATAGGCACCTGGGTAGAAATCCCGAGTTGCGTCTGGATATAGACTACCCACATACTAAATAAGGTGCCAATAGTTCTACGCAAACTTAATTTATTATGCGTAAACTGAATTTCTATTTTTAGCAACATTGACATTGACCTTAATCACAGACATCTGGGTAGCAATCCCAAATTGCGTCCTGATATAAGCTACCCACACACCAAATTAGTTGCCATTAGGTCACAACTAAGTCATATTATTAAGCAGAAACTAAATCTCTATTTTTAGCAATTAAATGGCCTTGACATTCATCATAGTTACCTGGGTAGTTATCCCAAGTAAGCGTCTTGATATAAGCTACCCTTACACCAAGATTGGTGTCAATAGCAAACTGAAGTGATAACGTGGAAACTGAATTTCTATTTTTAGCAACAGTATCCTTTACCTTAATCACAGACATTTGGGTAGCGATCCCGAGGTACCCATACAGCATTTTTGGTGTCAATAGGCCAAAGCAAACTAAAGTTATTAAGCTGAAACTGAATTTCTATTCTTAATAACACTGACCCTGACCTTAATCACAGACCTGCTGCCTCTTGATATAATCTACATCAACACCAAGTTTAGTGTCCAGATATACGCCAAGTTTGGTGTCAATAGGCCAAAGCAAACTAAAGCTATTGAGCGGAAACCAAATGTTGGCGAGCCAAATTCGGCACAACAATAACCAGTTTCAACGAAAACAAGGTTAAAAATCGTGGTTATTAGATTGGGTTAATCGGGTAGGGCGGTTGCACGGTTTCCGGTCAATAACATCAGTTCAGATAAACTTATCTTAGTACAAACTTGGTACAAAGCTAGTTTATGTAACCTCGATCGAATTTGCCTGAGGGCCCTATAGGGTCAAGGTCAGTGTAACTGTTACAAACAAAATCGATTTCCTGTCAATAACAAAATTAAAAAGAAATTAAATGAGATATTTTGATGGAACTTGACATATAGCAGGCGTATGTGACGACATCGCATTGGATTGCTTATGGGTCCCTAGGACCAGGGGTCAAGGCCACTGTTACAAACAAATGGAAATCCGCTTCCAGTCGAGAACTCGTGTTTAGAAAAAA
Source organism: Ruditapes philippinarum (assembly GCF_026571515.1). Lineage (NCBI taxonomy): Eukaryota > Metazoa > Mollusca > Bivalvia > Venerida > Veneridae > Ruditapes > Ruditapes philippinarum. The sequence goes on from NW_026859939.1 coordinate 112,926, forward strand.
ATGATTTTGTATAGCAAGTTTATGTGAAGACCTCTTTGCAATAGCTTTCTATGCCTTGAGGTTCAAGGTCAGTGTCACTGTTACTATAAATAGTAAATGGTTTCGATCAATAACTAGAGGTTTAAGTAAGATATTTCAATAAAAAATTTAGCAAGCTTATGCGCATACCTTGCTTCGGATTGTCTTTGGGCCCAAAAGGGTTAAGCTCATCCTCTAAACTGTTTCCACGTTACCGTTTTTACCTATTGTTATTTTTACAGATTTAATTTCATGTCGTTTTTGTCGTTTTCATCCTGTTGTGTGTGTGTGTGGGGGGGGGGTAAGTTTAAGTGCTACGCGGACATACCTAATGATGTAAACGAAGATGAGAAAACAATAAGAAAGGACACAGAGGTGTCGCAATAATAGAATAAAACAACAAACAAGACAAACATATGAGGGACACAGAGGGGCGCCATGAAAGGGTCAGCTGCCTAAGCACAGTTGGGGAGTTTAAACCGATTAATGATGCACAAAACCCCACTCTTAGCTCTACAGTGTTGCTTTTAAACGAGACAATGTAAATAAAATGAATTCCCGGCAAGTAACAGTTGTTTGGTTACAAAAGATGAAACAAGTAAAACAGAAATCGTCATGTAGATTCATATAAAAGTAAACCCAGTGACCATTGCAAAAATACTCTCTATCTTAAAGAAAGACCGAGCAACGAAAAATTAACATACAAGCGCCCGACGGAGCAAGACAGAAGACGTAATTAAGACATTTCAGTCCCGATGGGTTTTAATAACTGTCCATCATAGTCTCCCTCTTGGTCCGTCAAATATAATCAAATGAGGAAAGGATATTGATCAACTGTAAAGGGTTGAACACTAAGCATGCGGTATGCTTAAAAATAGTAGGGTCATAACCTCTTAATAAAACGTTTAATGATTTTAGTAAAGACAGTAGAAAAAATACCAAAGATTTTCCTGAAGTTTATAAATTACATCCTCGTGTAAATAAGGCTTGCTTATCCCTTGTCGCAGAAGTGTTTGTAAATCACCATTGAATTTTGAAATTAAATCAGAATTACGATTATAAAATTAAGTAAACTACTTCCATAATTTATGATAGCGGTAGCCCTATTTAAGAAGCTTACTAGTAATTAAAATGTTCCGCTCGTTAAAATCCATATTGTAGGCTACAAGCTCTAGTGAATCTTATAAACTGAGAAACATATATCCCTTAAGATGTTACGTGGAGTACGTCTCCATCTTAATGTGCATAATTTACTATACCAAAATCAATGAAATTTCTCTTAAACATAGATTTTTGTGTGAATATGCTGTTGTTGAAAATATTATTAAGATCTAAAAATGATGACTGAAATTTCTAGAATGCGCTTTATTCAATTGAAGTTTATTTACACCATTTAATCACAATAAGAATTATCTAAATCAAAAACATCATAAATATCAAATAAAACAAACTTTGTAGAAAACGTACAAATGTATTTGAAAATAATGGTATATCAAGACGTCACCGTGTCAATTAACAGCATCTAAAAAATCTAGGCGGTTCGTTATGATATAATTATATCTAAATATTCATGTAACCGTCAAACTGTCTGTAAAATTTAATGATGAATTAAAAGTAAAATGTAAAAGAACAAAAACCCCGAAAGCGCACCCAACAAGGCACAATTAAAAATGCTACCGACGTGTTCTGTTCGTGGATGATTAGCCTATACATTTTTATAATTTACATGCCTTGTTTTACGATAACATACTTTATGCGTAATTGTTTAAGTTAATACAGTGACAAATTTATACAGTCTCAGTCTGAAGTTAAAGATAAATCTGTGCCTACAGTCAATACATTATTTAATTGGACGCGAAAAATATACACATCTCTGTAACACTATCAATCTTAACAGTTTATGTCTATTAATATATAATCTACGTCGAAATAAATTTCCTAGACTTGAATCATTCTCTGATTTAACACATTGTCCAGACAACTTAGGCAAATGACTGTTCAGTTTGTAATTTCGTTCTAGAGAAATTGAACATAATGCTTCTTCTTGACATTTGCAGAAAACTTTACATGTAAGGTCGCCTTAAATGTTTGCACTTACATATTGTTTATTTTAAAGTGGCCCACAAGTTAAGTACCTTAAATTCGGGGTCATAGTAATGGAATATGCTATGTGAAATCAAATGATTTCAGGATTTGTCGCTGATATTTAAGTGTTTTATTTCATGAAACTAACCTAACTGTAGATATTGTTTATAATTTATAATGTAGTAGGAAAATGATCTCTAGTTATGATCCAAAGGACATGTTTTAAAATTCAAGCGAATAACTTGTTAGTTTTCAAGATTGGTGTTGTATCCACAACTTAAACCAACAGTTTTCTAAGTTTAAAAAGTAACCAATAATTTCATTAGGTGAAAACGACTATAATTCTGTCAAAACCCATGTCAGAATCGTGGACTTTGGATAGTGAAATCCGGCTATGATATTAAGACATGTATTAAATTTTAAGTTATTACCTTTAGTAGTTTTGTAGATTGATATTGCATGCAAAACTGTAACCAAGAATTTTGAACTTCAATAAAATGCTATAAGACTGTAAAAATATTTGCTAGAGTTATGTTATGGATCTTGGTCAGAAAATTCAGATTGTTGTCTAAAATAAGTGTGTGAAATTACAAGCAAATATCGTTAGTGGTTGATAAGATCTGATGCTGCAAACCAAACTTTTACTCCGACGCCAGGGTGAGTAGGACAATCAAATTAACCTTCTAAGAGTCGAGCTGAAATTAATCTAAAAGCTATGTTATGCAAATTGTTGGATTATTGACTCATACATATTTGCTTTCTTGTATATGTTTATTTGTTTAAAAGGAGTAAAGAAACTAATATCTAATCTATTTATAAGCCTAATTTCTACACAGTGAAATATAAAACTAGTTTATGTGTGTATTGTATACTGAAAGACAGTCGCTAGAAAGGTATAAAATGGTATCGATTATGAATAAGCCGTTACAACTTAACTGTAATTTTCTTAACATAGCCCGCGGTTATACGTTTCACAATTTAATAATCTATATGTTCGTAAAATGGTAGAAAAATATAAACACCAGGCATTAAGTTTTAAGAATGGCAAAATAAATCACTCCAATACTCCAGTTTATAACCATTTTTATACATTAAATGTTGCCCTGGAAGGAATTTTGTGAGGCTAGACTATATAATTATGTTAATATGTCATTTATTGCCTAATGTTAAACACTACAAAGCAAGGTATGAAATAAAGTATGGCTATATTATTACAACAAGAATATCTAGATCATAAAAATACAGTACATGTATCTGTTCAGTTATCCTTAAGATTCGTGATCAATCTTTTCTTATTCTTCCTATCATAAGAAATAAAAAATATTTTGAAAAAAGTGATCCCTCGGAACCATTAAAATTAACAATATTACATGAAAGTTGAAGACTTGTTTGTTTGTATTTGGGTTTTACGTCACATCGACACAGTATAGATCATATCGCGTTCCAGCTTTACTGGTGGAGGACGACCTCAGGTGCCCTTCCGTGCATTATTTCAGGCACGAACGAGCACCTGAGTAGAACCACCGACGTTCCATAAGCTAGCTGGATAGCTTCCTCACATGAAAGAATCCAAAGTCCCTGTCGGGATTCGAACCCACAGCGGTTAGGGGCAAATTGAAGCCTGTTTAATTGAGTCTGTACATGGGGGTTAATGAAAACATGCAACACCCCTCACTCCCCTAGCACCGACCTGAGTGGTATTCAATTTTCAACACTTTAAAGTGCTGGAATCAGTGATCCCGAAGGACCGAATCTATGTCAGTAGTACTCTCATAGCAGAAGTGAAGTGCAAAGAACAGTTACTCTGCCTTGCCTATGTTTGGTTTTATAAAATAAAAAATAAAAAGGTATACCTTTCTGTGTCCAACACCTACTCGAGGAGCATGACAATGCTCTTGCTTTTTTAGTTCGATTCAGTACGAAGATGTTAGCTTATAAAAACAAACAAGATCAACAAGGAAGGGACGGGTTCAATGAACGCAACCACACACGACCTAGAAACACAGGTCCACTGACAAGAAGCCCAGTAGGACACCAAACGGAACAGCGGCACAAGGCAAAACACGGACGGTATGTTTTCTTTAAAATACATAATTGGAATAATAGAAACCTTCAAAAGTAAAGGGTGCAGGAGAAGGGACTTCAGGGGCGGGGAAGGGACTAAAGGGTCAGGGAATGAGAGGGGGCATTATTATAAAAAAGATATACAAAAACTAGGGGTAAAAAGGAAGATACTTACCATAGACGACATAAATAACAAATAATAAATATGGTTGTCATAAGATATATATAATAAGAAAACAAATCTGACTGAAATATAATTCTTAATGTCATTTTAGATTAAAAGAGAATTGCTTAAGCAAATGATGTTTAATCTAATCGAAATTTTAATAAAGTTAATTAAGTTCATAAATGAGAACATTTTGTCGATACTTAATTCACGGATTTGCTACGCCGACGGAAATACCGAAAGATGCTTTAAGTCCGGAAAACGTAAGTAACCTTAGTGTGTAATCTAAACATACAAAAGAAAGAAAGAAAAAAACATTTAATCGTTGGCGGTTATATAAATATTTCATAAACATGCAGAAACATATGCAAATTGAGAGTACCGGTTTCATTTCAGTTTACGGGATCGTCAACGTTATGGTCTTGTTTTTTGGACAAAATTATAATAATAGTTTGTTCTATGTCAAATTGTTATCTGCTTTAAAATGTTTATTAAAAAGGAAAAGTCAAAAGAATGCAAAATAAAATTAGAAACAGTCATATTTTTGTTATTATATTCACCATCTGTATATCAGGTCAATTACAGCACTGAAGTTAAATGACGAATTAATTCTAATGACTAGCATTTTTAAAGAAGTCTATCTGATCTCAAATGTGTGTTTGTCTCAACAGAATAAATTATTCACTTTAAAAGTGTGATTATAACAAATACAATATATAAACAGATTTATGATGTATATACAAGACTTTATATTATGAAGGAGAACGTTGAAACCTAAACAAACCGAGCATTATTTTGTTGTTGTAAAAGTAATTTTTAGACTAAACTTGGTAGGAGAAATATATACTCTGATACGTTCGATGGTACCGTTTTTTTCTTAAGAATTGATTTCGTATTAATACGGAAATATGCGAAATTATATTCGTGTACATACGGAAAATGTCATGATAGAACGGAAAGCTACGAGATCGACGGACAGCTGCGAGTTATGATGTCATACCTTAATAGGAAAAAAATTCAAGTTGATGAAAATCAATGAAAATGCAACGTCTGTCATGCTCTTCCCCGTACTGGCATTTAACATCGCTTAGCTTAAGTACATGACAGCATAAACAGCATTACACAGTTGTTGTTTTTGTTGTAAGTATTTCATATCCACTGTTACATAATCGGTCAAAAACTTGTGATAGTTTTAGTTAGTCTACTTTTAGGAGTAGAACAAAAATATTAATGATAAAGAAACATGACAAAACTAAGTTGAGAGGAATATAAATCGAAACATCATTTGAGTAGTGCAATTTCTGTACATATTTACATATGTATGCATTAACCATATCCAATGCAATTTGATTTTTTTCCCACTTAGTATGAATATGAATATCAAAATAAAGCGTTCAACGTTTTTAAAGACACTGTTCTTTTTTTTTGTATTTCATCTGACTTAAAATATGAAAAGCATGATCAACAAGGCAGGAAGACATTTAATAAACGCATCCCCTGTCACAGGGCAACCAGCAAGGATTCCAGCAAGACACCAAACGGTGGATTGTTCCAAGCAATCTATTTTTTCAATCCTATACGACCATGTGCAATAAAATAACATGACCCATTTACTTTTATCTAACACATGTACTCCAAACAGTTAAAATCAGAAATGACTAACCTGCAAGCTTACGAAAAGGCCAAGCTTTACTGACTCCCTCCATGCAACTAATGTAACACATTTTCTATGGATTTGTTCGGTTTCCTAACATTCATTGTTTGGAGTCTATGTAGAACAAGAAAACCTTAGAACAATTTAATGAAAATTGATGAATTAGTGATTCACAATAGCGATTGCAATTCTTATATTTTCTATCATGCAATAAGCTCATTATGATACATTTATGTCGCTTTAGAAAATACGACTGGTATGAAACAGATGGTGTTCTAGCTAGTGTACATGCCGTGTGCGTAATAACTGATCGATACTTGAAATGCCGACAAACCTAAACAATATTTTATGTACGTGGAGAATACTGTTAACATTTACAATTTACAAATTTGGTTATATAGCTTTATCAGTACATGTATTTATTAACTAGTATTCCCAACTTTCCGGTAAAGTGTTAAGCTAATCATTAAGTTATATATTTTATATCGACTTTCCGTTTTCTCCTAGTCCTACTCACCGGTGATATCAAGATTATTAAGTGTTGCGTATAGTTGTGAGGCAAGTGTTATATATCTAGTCTTTCAAATTTGTACTTCTTTACTACATAAAAAGAGTTTCATAGTTTATACCACGTGTAAAGAGTTGTATAATTATGAAAATAAATACATTTCATATGAGATTGATATATATCATCCTCTTTTATAAGTATAGTTTTAGTTAACAAACTTAATGATATTTTAAAAATACAAACATTTTAGATAGAACGCCATCATTTCCTTAAATACACATTATATATTACGCAGCCCCAAACATAACGCAGCCATAATTGAAAAGCACCAAATAGGTCATTAAACCAATAATGGGAAAGGGCACAAGGAGAGGGCGAGAGGGATAAAACCGATTTATGTAATAATTGACATAGATAAAATAGAGAAAAAGCACAATCCTAAAGAAAACACAACATGGCTATATTTAAAATGTTGCAGGCTGTAAAACGATTGTATTTGTATACTCAAAACTCCCTCTCACTATTTTATTGCTAACAATTTTAATCATGTGTTATGATATAAATATTTCCAACAAGTTTTTCAACGCTCCAATTTCGATATTTAAAAACACATGTCGACATACAACCTTAAAATTGCAATTTAATATTAATATTTTTCAATACAAATGTTTAAAGGAGTGTCGAATATCTGTATTGAGTACGTGACGGAAGTCATTTAAAGCGGAAACATACTTCTAGATTGTCATTTTAAAGATAACAGAAATAATAAATATCAATGATTAAATACAATAATAAATAAATGTTCTCATTCTGGTGTACTGTAAACGATTTACTGTTGAAAAGTTAACTATTGTTTCTTGTAACCTTATTTGCAGACTCATTTGTTTAAGTTTTAACTGAGACAGCATAATATTCGGAAACTATAATAAGGGTAGGATATTTTGATGACCTAATGTGATGTCATGCAATTCACACATTGAATGCTATAATCATTGATCGTTTAAAAGTAAAACCATTATAGTATTTCAAGTTGTAATTGTTAAATTGTTCTGACGCTAGGAACAACTGATTGAAAATAAGATTGCATGCTTACATGTATAAAAGCGTTTGTCTTTAGTTGTGTATTTGTATAATTTAACTTCGTTTTGGATGTTGTTATTAGATTGCACTGGTAATTGATTGAACGTTTTGTTTTATTTCATAACATCTCTTAAAAGGAAAGCAGTCATGACATTTTGTACAACAGACCTGGGGGGAGGGGTAGCGCTAACACAATCTGAGGTTATATTTGATGCTTTCCATGTTGGTAACAAGGAAATACTTTTATGTACAAAAGTTGCTGACATCTTTTAAGGTACTTACCTGTAGTAAGTGGCAGATCTGGTTTTGTGAAAACTCCTGTCGTTTGCTATAACCATGTTTGTGCCGTATAGTTGCTATAAACTGTCGTCTGTTCGTTTTATCTTGTTTTGCCTAGTGTTTTCTTCCATATGGCACATATGTGATAGATATATAATACCCCGCTTTGCATGGAGTGCATACAAATGGGATATGGCAGGTTCCATGATCACATAAAACCGTTCAGATGAGATGTTTGGTATAGTTGACAGCTGTCACACAATACTTAATGTATGCTATTATGGGTATAGAATAGGGAAACAACAGAATTGCTAAAGATATAAGGCGACAATGGCACAATTAATCAGTATCATAGATACGCAACGCTTGCGTGTTTTTTCTCTATAATTTAAATTGGTCTTCTGCAAGCTTCACTACCTACTTCCAATTTTCAATTGCGAACCATAGATTATTTTTAATAGGATGGCTCAAATACAACACATTTGATGTCCATGATTACATCTATGGATTATTAAATTATTTTCATGTTTAATTGTTGCATTCTGCTAAAGTTAGTTAAAAAGGGGATTGAAGGTAGTTTGCACAAACAACGATTGTCTGTCAAGAGAATCAAGCCGAAGCTTTCAAGAATATAAATTTTGCCGTTCGGTCCATTTTCTTTTCTATTTTGATTTGTTCTTTATTGATACAAATGTAGCTGGTGAATTTAAAAGGTATTATGACTAATATCACTGCAATTTTTTATTATCTTGAGCGACTAAATATTTTATAAAATAAAACATTTTAAATTTAACTATGACAGTTTTACAACCATGCAGTCTTGAATGACACACTGATATTGCTAAAATAAAGAGATACAGTGTTGTGTTGAGCATGTAAATGTTACTAAAATAGAAAATAAAACAATCCTAAAGAAAGCCCAACATCGAGAATGATGCAGACTTGGTTTGATTGAGTCTGTTCATAGATGATAGTGGTAATTGCAAGCTATCGTCCACACCCCCTAGCACCAGCATAGGCAGAATTCAACATTTAAACACGAACATGGCGAAATTTTGAATTTAGGTACATGCGCAGATGTGTTCATACGACGGTAATCATGGAACCTACAATTTGACACGTTTGTGCCATGTTACGTTTCAAGTCAATATAGTATTTCCTCTAATTTCAAAAATATTAAAAGATATTTCAATACATTTACATTTCTTACAAGAGCGATAGCCAAAAACAGTTACAGCAAGCAACACAAAAAATGGCGAAAATTCAATAATTATACTTTCAAGGTCATGGTCTTTTTCAGTGCAGGTCAAGGCTAGTTTGATTTTCATCAAGCTCTTTTGTTTTCTATGATGATGTGTTTTAAAGGGAGACACAGGCAAAATATTTATTTGTTAGTTTTGAATTTTGCATTCAAAATTCTGTAAATGCCCTCAAAATGAATATATTTGACAGTCAAAGGAACAAAACTTTTCTCCATAAAAAGAATAAAATGGTTGTTTTCTAACTTGACCCGCGTGGGTCAGGTTAGAACCCTAGCATTTCACAATAGTTGTCAAAATGAACTCTGGAAAAGTTAAAGAACATGTCAAATGACTGACTTAGGCTTGTTTCAATCATACAATATCCACAATATCTGTTATTGTTACTTCAAGTGTTTGTTCAAGTCACCTGACGTGTTTTAAAACTATTTGGTGATTCTATTGGCGTTTAAATTTGTTCAACATATATAGATATATTTACGCTTTAAACCGAAATATATAGAATTTAAACAGAAATTCATGCTGAAATTTCAAGAAAAGTCATTTTAGTGTGATTTGAGTACATAAGATCGTTTTAATATATTTTGCCTAAATATCCCTTTAATATAAAGACATAATTTAAATAAAAATAGTAACATACAGTTACATCAGCAAATGAAAAAAAATAAAATAATTTGACCCTGAAGGTCAAGTTCATTTATGACTCATAGTTAAAGTCAATGTAGTCAACTTGAAGAACATTCCAGCTGATTAATGTGTCCAAGTATTAAGACAATTCATTCATAAATAACAAATCTATAGCAATTTTCGATATTTTGGGGGATATTTTCAAAGTTACAAAAGGTGCATAATTATGTTAAACTAAAACAATCTTATGCTTATCACAATAAGGGCCTATAAACAATGTACATGGTTCATTGGAATATGTCAGTACTTAGCTATACAGGTATATTTATTAACCAATGTGGGATTGTTGGGGAGACAGAGATTCTCTGTCATGTGTGATCTTTTTCCTGATTCCCAAAGATGGTATCTTAAAACAATATTGACTGATTGGTTTTACAATAAACCATTAAATAATCAGATCAACATCAGAAATATTAGATGTTGAAACAAACGCTGCAAAAAAGGCTGACTACTTTGGTACAAGGTTGTATATTATTACAATGACATTTTAAAAGTATGTTTTTGTGCTTGACTGGGTACAGCAGCAGACGACTTAGATCTAAGATTGTAAATTATCACATTGACATTTCAAAATTATATTTTATAGTTCACTTGGTACAATAGATGATTTTGAAATAACATGTTGAATAAAAATTTTGCATAGACGGTTCGATTTGAAAAAAATCTTTAAAAAAATGAGTTTTCCGGGCTCCTTAACTGAACAAAAAAAAGAGAAAAATAAACATGAAATCTGTGAAAAATCAAAGATATTGAAAAATTTCTTTCATAGGATTTTCTATTTTTTTTGTATTTTGTGTATAATGTAATGACAAATTCAAAAATTTAAAGAAAATATATGTTTAGATTTTTTGAAAAATGGTAGTTTCCATGGTAACCGTATATCTCAAAACTGTCAAAATAGCCAAACACTGTTATACAAATGTACAAGACAGCTTATTACACACACAATAAACATATTTTCAAACAAAAATTGCTTTCTCTTAGAGTTCTGTATAAAACAAACGATAATCTGAACATATTTCTTTTCATGATTTTTAACTGAACACAAATTAGAAAAATAAACATGAATTATGTAAATAACTCAAGCTATCAAGAAATTTCTTTCATAGAATCTTCTACATTTTTGATATACACAACAAAAGCAAGTTGTATTATAAATTTCTATTTCTTTTGATGTAATATTAAGTAATGATACTAAATCTGTTTTTAAAACAGGTTATAAATTCAGGCCATATTATTTCTTCAGTCGACTGACATACCCGATCAGTAAGCAAATAATCAGAAATTTACAAAGAAAATAATGAAAATCGGAACATTTCTTCGTTATTATTTTTGCTTTTTTATTCAACATTTTTCTAATATATCATTTTAAACTTCTTTGCCCACTTGTCTGCCAGTTATCAAGTGGCAACGCACTTGGGTCATTATACCCCAAGTGGGCGGGGTTCTCTTACTCTTTAGAATCGAATTGAACATTTAGAAATATCTATTTTGTATTATTTACTCATTATTTGCTTGTGGTCGAAATTCAACCAGTTATCCGAGTACAATTAAACTTGACCTTATTTTTGGAGAGTAATTATCCGTGATTATCTTTCTTGGAAGCGCATAACGATGCGCACAAAAAACTACCGAAAACGTCTTTAATCTCATGTTGCTAGGACTTGTTGCACAACCCATTTGCTTTTTGTTATATGCTCATTAGTTGTATAATATTTGACATATATTTGATGCAAAAAATATGTTTAAATTATGAGTAACTTAATATTTGCGTTTTGAAATTATATATTTTTCTTTTTTATGCAATAAGCTGTTAATTAAGTTAAATTTCTGATGCTGGAATGGCAAAAAAATTGTTCAATTTAATCTTCACGATGCATATTATCTTTTCCTTTAAAGATAATTACTAATTGGATTTTGTTTTAAATATAATATTGCTAGATTATAATATATTGTCACGTAATAACAACATTTAGTGATTTAAGTCTAGCCTAGGTGCAGCAATTATTCTGTTTACATTTAATAAGCATTGTTAGTTATATAATGGACTGTTTCTTTCTGTTATTTGTTGTTTTTTTAAATTCCTTTATTTTTTTAAAACCTTCAAATAAAATTGCAATATTTAATTCTGAATCATTAATGAAGAAGGTGTAATAGGAAGGAATGATTATAATCATACAAATGTCGTCTTTTACAAATGTATTTTTGAGTGACACACCACATACAGCTTTCACTTCCTTTGCAAGATGCCATTAAATTTGTTGCAGATCTGATATCAACTAGAATACAGCACGCTTGAGTAGTTTCAGGACTTATAAGTAAAAAATAGCTTGGATAACAATAAAAACCAGGAACATTTTATTCACAAAAATACAAATAAAATGTACATGACATTATTGTGAGTCTTGCATAGTGAAAAATTCATAAATGCATTGTCTCATGTTTCATTCAAAGTCCATGACAGAGTCATGGGTTTTGCCCAGTGACCTTAAATCGTTACTCAAAAACCATAAATGAACTTCTTAAGATTCATATAATAAGTAGTTTGTTTCAATGATAATGTTACAAGCAAAACTAAAACCAAATATTTTCTTAATTAAGTCAAAATCTATCCCGGCATTATAAAGGGTTCGATAGTGACCTCCAGTTAGGATTTCACGGGCATGAATACCTTCATTAATTTTAAAGTTTGACGTAGCATGTGCAATTTTAAACAAAGATTATCTAAATTTAACAAGGCCTATAAAAAGTCGAAATTGATGTCAGAATTATAAAATGGGATACTAATTCATTAACAGGTATTACATTTATCTAGCCGAATATGACCGTTTCCAAACTTTAATGATTTACATGGTGTTGGGTGTAGCATCGCTCAGTTTGACATTAGACAATTTTCTTTCATACCGTCCTTAGTTTTCATTGCATCTAATATTTCATTCTTTACACTTGGCATACACGTTATCACGTGCAAAATTATGGATTCGCCGACTTAAAGCTGCATGCCAAAGATAAGACAAAACATTGTTTAAAAGATTTAAAGAAAAGAAATTCAAGATTCGAGTACTAATTGACATGCTATGTACAATTTATGACCAATATTGCAGTATTTATGTCATATTTCTATTGCGTAAGTAACGCAGTCAGGGCCATTTTTGAAAACTATTACCAGTTTTAGGTAATTGAGCAACTTAAGAAGCCCTTAACTCAAGGAACAACTTGACAATATTGGCTGAAATCGGACAATTGGTTTTTAAGGAGAAGTTATTTAAGGATACTACAACACGCACACACAAGAACGCGGAAAGTAAATCTCTATATGCCTCGCACTGGCATAATTGCATGTTTGTTTATAAAATCAATACAACTTTGCTGGTACTTGCAGCTTCTAGCATGAAAAAAGAAACTGTTGTATTAAACTTTAACGAATCAAAATGTACTTATATTTTCGCAAGCAGATACAATGTAATTAATATAAAGAATATTACGATATTCTTACTGTTCTTTTACATTAGTGTTTAAATATCATATCAACAACTGTTTTATGTTTTCGCATGTAAAGGGCATAATATTGTATCAGCTGGTCAGGGTGGCACTATATTTTTTCTCAATTGTATTGTACATATAATTCCGTGTGGCGTGGCTAAGGAAATCATGGTGTAAAAACGATTGAACGTGTGGACCTATTTTGTAATGACAAACGATATACTCGGGCACGGAATGGTATAACATCTTGCCATAATTATATATCGTAGATGAGTGCTCTATGATAAGCCATGGAATAGTTTAAATTGTTCAATAATTCTGTAGGTCAGTAAAACAAAATGACAAGTATTTTTTGGGAACAAAAGTTATTTCTCCGGTTAGTAATAGTCTGCGATTTTCACTTAATTTTGCTGTGAATAATGCATCCAAAAGATAACCCTTCTTCTAGAATTTAAAATTTTGGAACCAGGCAAAACATAAACAAAAGACACCGCCGGGCAAGGACAACGCTCGCCTTTTTACCTTTTCTAAAAGAAAAACAAATAAATCGTCTAAAAATCTTCTCTTTTACTAGTACTAGTATAAGTATTTGAAACAAAAATCGTTTTCATTTTTTTATTTTGATATGCCTGTCTAGTCACATTTGTTGTTTTGTCCTAGTTTTAAATATTTTTTATAAATAAATGACAAATTAGAGAAATATATATAAATTCAGTCATCTGACCTTGACGGTAAAGGTCATATCAATATTATTCAAACTTGTCCGTTTGGTCAAAAATGTTATTGCTTGATAGAGTTACCTCCTTAAGTCTACAGGTTGGGGCATAAACAAGTGTTCAAAGTGCCAAAACGATATGCCAATGGACATTGAAAATATTTAAGGTGATACGCAAACTTTACGTTAATTCTAAGTCGAATAAGGGGCATAATTATGTCAAAATGCTTGATAGATTTACCTCTTCCTGTCTTCAGGTTAGAGTCATAATTGTGAACCAGTATGCCTACGCTCAAAGCCAAATGTCAATGAACTTTTTAAATATTTGAGGTGGTACGCAAACTTTAACGCAAATTTTTAAATCGTAAACAGGGCATAATTCTGTCAAAATGCTTGATTGGTCAACCTCCTCCTGACTACAGGTTGGTGTTTCAAAGACATATGTCAATAGACTTTAACATATGTGGTTACGCCTACGCTCGCTCGGGTAACTAGGATAGCTCTATTTATTATTCAATATTCTGACAAAAAATCTTAATAGTATTTTTTGTGTTTGGAAAAATAATCAGTTCATCAAATTTATAACTTATCTTTAATAACTAAGTCGCATCTATCAAAAGTCGGATTTCATGATTTATTCTTACATACAAAGCCACTAAATTCTATCATCGTATTGCAAACCCTGCAACAAGACGCAAACAAAGATAATCTGTTTGACCACATTATTCTGCTTTCCATAAATGAAACTAATCATTTACACTCCCTCGATCCAGCCATTCTCACAATACGCATTTCAGTGATTTCAAGGAAATATTTGATTATATTATATTATTTAAATCTACGTCATTGCACCCCGAATTTAGCCAAATGTAAATATGTTAATTTTGTGTTGTTTCCATATTGGGAGAAGAAAATGACTTTAATTAGATATTAGTCGGAAAATAAAGACATAAATTACATTTCTGTTATTTTCTTAAATTAAAGAATGACAAACATCTGTATAAAAGAGATATAATGAGATGAATGACCACATTGGGGAAATGGTGAAAATTGCAAAAGATAATTATAAATAAATACGAGGCAGTCTGAAGGACAGCTAAATCCCGTTCTGTAGCGGACATAAATGTATACTTCTTTACCTTTAACAAACCATGACCGTGATATTTGACATGCATATCATAAGCACATTTAATTTGTTCATAACAAATGTCTGTTTCAGGTTTTGACAAATTATCGCCCGTATTTAAAAGGCAAATACCTTTGCAGATCCTTTTGCTTGATTTTTTAAGTTAAGGTCTTGGTAACCTTGGGAAATTTTAGATTTCAAATACTGACAAGTTTCAATACTCCTATTAGGAAAGTCTGGGATGCAGTACGAAAAATAAGTGGTAAGTATAAAAAGAGTCCAACTGTTCACTTAAAAACTGGTGATGGCCAATATGCCAAAACAAAAACAGATATTGCAGAAACTTTGGCTAAAACGTTTGAAAAGAACTCTTCTTCGAGCAATTATTCAAATACATTTCAACAACATAAATGTAAAGCTGAGAAAGAGTATATTAATTTTACTTCAACAAACGACGAAGACTATAATTCCCTTTTCTCTATTGATGACTTAATTTATTCAATCAAAACTGCAAAAGATAGTGCTGCAGGCCCGGACGAAATTTACTACCAGTTTCTTAAACATTTACCACCCCAATCCTTAGACTTGCTTCTTGAAATTTTTAACAAAATTTGGGTATCTGGTGAATTTCCCAACACTTGGAAGAATGCGTTGATTATTCCTATCCCAAAACCTGGAAAAGATTCAACTGACCCTACAAATTATCGTCCAATTTCACTTACAAGTTGCCTCTGCAAAACATTCGAGAGAATGATAAATAATCGGTTAGTTTGGTATCTAGAAAATAATGGAATTATCACTAATTTTCAGTCAGGTTTTCGTAAACAGCGAAGTACAAACGATCATCTTGTACGACTTGAGACTTTTATTAGAGAAGCCTTTGTAAATAAACAACACCTGGTATCAATTTTCTTTGATCTTGAGAAGGCTTACGACACTACTTGGAAATATGGTATCCTAAAAGATCTAAAGGATGCTGGACTTAATGGCAGACTTCCTCTTTTCATTTCTGGATTTTTAAACGATAGGCACTTTAAAGTAAGACTTGGTTCAACTTTTTCTCAAGACCACCAACAAGAACAAGGTGTTCCTCAAGGAAGCATACTTTCTGTTACACTTTTTGGCCTTAAAATAAACAATATTGCTAGCGCTCTTACACCAGGCATAGATTGTTCTCTATATGTAGACGATTTTCTTATCTGCTATCGATCGAAAAGTATGAGAACAATTGAACGGCAACTTCAACAAAATTTAGATAAAATTCAGAAGTGGGCAATAGAAAATGGGTTTAAATTTTCAAAGTCAAAAACTCAATGTGTTCATTTCTGCCGATTGCGAAAACAACATAATGACCCTGAACTTTACATATCTGGTTCTAAAATTCCAGTAGTTGATGAAGCTAAGTTTCTAGGAATTATATTTGATAAAAAACTTTCTTTTATACCACATATTAAACATTTGAAAACTAAATGCCTAAAAGCTTTAAATTTACTTAAGGTTTTATCAAGTACAAATTGGGGATCAAATTCTTCCACATTACTGAAATTATACAGAAGTCTTATCCGATCAAAATTAGATTATGGTTCTGTAGTATATGGGTCTGCAAGAAAATCATATCTTCAAATGCTAGATACCATACATCACCAGGGTTTACGTTTAGCTTTAGGTGCTTTTCGCACTTCACCTGTAGAAAGTCTATATGCGGAAGCTGGGGAACCATCGCTTTATCTTCGTCGTAAAAAGCTATCACTTCAATATGCAACTAGAATTTCATCTAATAGGAAAAATCCAGCTAAAAATATTATTTTCAAACCAAGTTATACTGAAAAATTTGTTAACAAACCAAAGGAAATTAAACCATTAGGCCTTCGTCTAAAAGATGATTTAGATAAACTTAAAATTAATCCAGACAGTATCCTTCAAAATGACGATGAGGATGTTCCACCTTGGACTTATAATTCCCCGGAAATAAATATTAACCTTTCAAATATAAAAAAGGCATCAAATTCACCTGAATATTTCAAAGAGAAGTTTCTAGCAATTAAGGAAGAACATGAAGATTTTATACATATTTATACGGACGGTTCAAAAGAAGGTTGCAAAGTAGGTGCGGCTGTGTTTGAAAATAATTTTACATCTAGTATTAGGTTACAAGATAATGCATCAATTTTTACTGCTGAAGCAAAAGCTATCGATTTAGCATTGTCATACATAGCACAGCATACCCACGATAAATTTGTGATATTTTCTGACTCGCTTTCTGTTTTAATATCCATTAAAAATAAAAAATCTGACAATATCATGGTAAAGAAACTTCTTTTACGATTTCATGATAATTATACTAAAAACAAAATATGTTAAATTATATTGGATTCCAAGCCATGTAGGAATACGAGGAAATGAAAAAGTAGATGCTTTAGCTAAACAATCATTAAATTTTCAAAAAAACTGACTTATTGTTACCTGCTTGTGATTTTAGACCGGCTATAAATAAACTCGTATCATCTGAATGGAAAGCAAATTGGGACAATGCCGTTTTTAATAAACTTCACGATATAAACCCATCTCTTGATATGTCACCATCTCTATCTCTGTCAAACCGCCGTGATCAAACAGTTCTTCTTCGATGCCGAATTGGACACACTAAAATTACCCACTCTTATCTCCTCACAAATGACAATGCCCCTTTCTGTGTAGGTTGTAATGAAAATTTTACTGTCAAGCATTTTCTTCTTGAATGTCATGATTTTTCACAGGCCCGTAATAGATTTTATTCTGTAAATTCACTCAAAGAACTTTTTAATACAATTCCATCAAAAAACATAATTGATTATTTAAAAGAGATAAACTTGTATTCTAGGATCTAATTGGCTCATTTCTATTGTCATTTACAATGTTTTACATAATATTTTAAGCGTATTATAGCATTCGGCACGATATGGCCAGTTATGTGTTGACGTGCCGTAAAAATCCAAACAAACAAACAAAAAATCATCCTATAAAGTTATATCATACTTTAGACAAAAATGCTGTTCCGTGGGCTTTCGTGACGGTTTTAACTGATAATACTTTGATTGTTACTTATTGTATTATTTATTACAGTTTTCATGTTTAACAAGACTGAATTACAAGACTGCCGGTTATGTTTAAACTTTGACCTATATGTAGCAACTTGTTTGTTGCCATCTGTAGGTGATGATGATGATAATTTGTGCCAATATTATTTAAAGAAAAACATTACTTAAAATATGAAAAGAGAACAAAAGTAGAGCAATTGACCATTGTGTGTGATCTAGACCTTGGAGTAGCAACCTGAATACTGCACTCCACATATGATGTCATTATGGTGAACATTTGTGCAGTCATTTTAAAACATTTTCATTAGATCAAAAGTAAAGAAAGGACAGGAAATGTGGACTTTATCAAAAATGTGACTTTGTCTTTAGGAGTTGCATCCTCGATGACTCTTAGGAAGCAACCTGGATGTTGTGCTATGCAGATTGTGTCATGGTGGGAATCATCGGTGTCAAATACAAATGTAATTTATTTAAAAACCTTTGAATTGTCAATAAGTCAATAGGTTATATAGCTGGCATGAAAAACAGATGTTTTAACATTGAACCCTTGAGTGTGACATTGACCTTGAGGGAAGTGATTTGATTGTTGTGCTGTGCACATGGTGTCATAATTGTTATCATTTCTGCCAAGTAATCTTAAAACAATTGCGGTTATATATGTTATGGAGCGGACACGAAATGAAGACTTTTTTACACTTGACATTTAAGTGTGACCTTGACCTTTGGTGTTTCAACCTAATTATTGTGTTTTGCAAGTTGTCACATAATGATGATCACTTGTGCCGAATTATTTTTCCCTAATGGTTTTAAAGTTATGGAGTGGACTCGAACGTGTTACTGACGAACAGACAGAAAGGGGATTAAATTAAAAAACTTTAAATTGTCAAAAAGTTTAAGAGCGGACGTGAAAAATGATTTAACAATGGACCTTTGAATGTGACCTTGACATTAAGGGAAGTGAGTTGATCGTTGTGCTTTGACATGGTGTCATAATTGTGATCATTTCTTAAAAGAACATTGCAGCGGTTTCAATGATTTGGGGCGAACACGGAATGTAAACTTTTTAACACTTGAACTTTAAATGTGACCTTGACCTTCGGGGAAGCAACCAAATTTTTGTGCATGTCTGCACATCGTCTCATACTGGAGATCACTTGTGCAAAGTTATTTCATAAGCTTTTCAACTGTTTAAAAGTTATGGAGCGGACAAGAACGTGTTACGGTCGGACGCCATCCCTATAATGCCCTCCCCACTTTGCTTCGGGACAGTCTTTAAATATATTCTTTTGAATACAAAATGGTAGATAGTCAAATCTTATAAGTACTCTTTATAAGGCAAATGTTTTATTTCCGGGGACAATAAAAAAGGTTTTGATAAATGAATTGACAGTAGATGATCATGAAGCGCCTACAAGACGGAAAACGAACGATTTTAGGAAGCAGCTGGTGTAAGTGCCTGTAACTTCAGTGTGCAGTTAGACTGAAATCCGAAGGGCTCAATCATCATCTAGCTACCACGAAAATCACTGTTGACCCCTAGCTAGCACTGACTAGAAGGAATGGCATTTGATCACGCGCATGCTGACGAGACCTTTATTGACATGTCTACAGCAGTTTTTAGTGTTGAAAGCAAATTGCACAGTTTATGTCTTATTTCAATGGATCAGTATTTGATAGTTGGCGGCAGGAAGAGTTATCATACAAGCGCGAATAAAATTTACCAATTTCTGTGTTTATTATCATCTGCTACCTGTTATTTAACGGGACATTTATTTACGAATTGTAACATAATTAAAAAATAGACAAAAGTTACTTTATTACAAATTATTTTGCAAGAGAATTCATTTTTTGCTTGAGTCGTTTTAGATTAGTAGTCGATACTCACTTAGGTTATATGTAGATACGCAGCTGATAGATCATTAGAAATACTTTGTTAAGATAATTGTTAAACAATATGAAAATCAATATGAACAAGTTGTTAGAGTTCATCCGAGGGTAAAATACAAGAATCGTTCAGCAAACCAATTTGTATGTTACAAGTCAGACATCTTATCCATCACATTTCATCGAGACCCCAAGCTCAAAATTAATATGGTTCCCAAAATTCAAAACGGTCGCCAAAATGTCTGCTGAATATTATTAAATATTCACATACCCATATATCTCTGTTGAAATTTCCAAAAAATGATATTCTAATAAATTTTGTGAAATATTAATATTGTAAATGGACTGTTTTCTTAAATAAATTGATTTTTTTTATAAAAAAGAGAATTAAATAACAAATGTTAAGCCAATTTATAGTTAAAAAATGTATAAAAATTGATCGAATTTATTACCAAAAACAAAGTTCACTTTTGCTGGCGCTTTAAATGAGCTTTCAAGTACACACAACGACCATTAGTAGACTAGTTTATTATATACAAGTATTTTGTCATTTTACAAAAGTTTGTTACATTGTCATACTCGAAAAGTGGATTGGGTAAAGAGACTCTATTGCAAATAATGGTAACACGCTGCAACTGTGCAATCCCAACACAATCATTAAAGTGAAAATACATAATTTAAAATGATACTGATGTTTGTTTAAATTGCAGATTTATAAATAAAATAAGTATAATGTCTCATTTTTATATGTCTAAATTAACTAAAATATAAAACACACAAAACAAATATCATATCCCTTTTCATTGGACCTGTGACATAATTTTCTAAAGTTGATGGGATTAAATTCAAGGTTTTGATGATTTCTTACTATAGCCATGATGGTCCTGAAATCGCTCACCTGTATATAAAAACCCTTCATGACAAGGAACATTATTAAGAAAAGCAGATATGAAATATAAATTTCAGACTGATATCACAAATTTTATATTTGTATATGAAATGGTGCATTTTTAAAAACATCACATTTTAATATATACATTTAAAGAAAATCAATGACCTCCCAGGGCGGGTCCAATTTGACCCCAGGGCTTTTATTTGGATAAACTTGGTAGAAACCGATTAGATTATTAAGTTTTTACCATGTACATATAGATAAAATTAATGACCCCTGAAGCGGTGATTTTATTTGAACAAACTAAATACAAACTTTGAGATGTTTTATGCCAAATATCTAAACTCTTACTCTTTTGTTTATTTTAAAAGAAGATATTTTAAGGTTATTTTTTCCCTTTCGGTTGCCATGGCAACCAGAATTCTACATGGAATTTAATTATTTGAACAATTTCAAAGGTGGTCACCAATGAAACATTCCTGCGAAGTTTGGATGAAATTGGCTCAACGATTTATGAGAGCTCGTTTAAAATAAACTTTTACGGGTGGACGCTAAACGAAAAGTGCCCACAAAAGCCCATCATGTCACTTTGTGCCAGGTGAGCTAAAATGGAATTCAGTTTGTTCAAATAAAATCCTTTGGGTCAAAATTGACTCCGGCCCGGGGGTCATTTATTATCCTTATATGTATAGATTTAAAACTTAAAAATCTTCTTTCAAAAGCATAACGAGTTGAAGCTTAGATATTTGGCATGAAACATCTTATAGTGTGTATTTAGTTCACTGGGTTTAAGATTGGCCCCGCCTAAGGGATCATTGATCTTTCTTATATGCACATGGGTCATTGATCTTTCTTATATGCACATGGTAAAAAACTTTAAAAAATCTTTTTAAATACCCAAATAGGTAGAACTTAGATATTAAGCATGAAACACCTGAAAGTGGGTGTCTTCTTGTTAAAGAAAATCCATGGGGGTCAAAATTGACCCCGGCCCAGGTGTCATTGATTTTCCTTATATGTATATAGTAAAAATCTTATTAAAAACCCCCAAATTGTTCGAGCTGAAATATTTAGCATGATCGAAACATCTTCTACAGGGGTTTAATGCGAGTCGAACTCGTGACTTATCACTTAAATGTGAAAATAACCTTTCTAGACGACTTAACAAAACAATCAAAATCCCGCGCTTTTGGGAGGTTTCATGTTTGAATGTAGATGTAACTTCCTTATAAAAAAAAAACGGTATAGGCCATGTCTTTTGTTTTTTTTTGGGGTAAAATTTGGACTTGAGTAGATTTTATTGTCTTTGGTATCAACTTGAAAGATTCTCGCTAAAATGCCTGACGATATTTGAAAACAAAGTGGCTAAGTTACCTTTAACAACTTTGAGAAGTTGAGAGAATAATTCTTGGTTATGTTTGACTCTGTATTCTTAAATTGGTGCATCATTAAAAATCAGTCATAACAAAACCTTAAAACAATTTTTCACGTCCTCCCGGGCTCTTTGCCGCTGGTTCTTGTTCCTTGGTCGTGTCAGGGTTGCGTTCTTTCCTTGTTGATCTTGTTTATCATTTTATTAAAAATTATAGCCCCCGGGTCAAAATTGGCCTCGCCCCCGGGGGTCTTTGAGATTTTCCTTTTATGTATATAATAAGTAAAAACTTAAAAAGTCATCTTCTCTGTTTTGACAAATAAGATAGAGAAAAACAGAATCCCAAAAGAAAGCCAAACACGACAAAATTGCAAATGTTGCAGGCTCGGTTTGATTGAGCTTGTTCATGGACGTTACTGCTAATCGCATGTCCCCTAACATCGGCTTAAGCAGAAGGCTAAAGGTTAGATATTAGACATGAAACATTGTGAAGAAGACCTTAACAACGATTATTCAAATTATTGCCCTTGGTTCAACTCCGTCCCGCGAACGGGGGTCTTTGAATTTCACTATGCACATGTTGTATAAGAGAAAAATATCTGTTTGTAAGAAAACCCAAAGAGCTAGAATTTCTATATTTTGAATGAAAAATGTTTAGGTGGATGTTTGCCAAGTTCGTTCAAATGTTAGCCCTGGGATCAAATTCTGCTTTAGGGTCACTCATTTTACAATGACTTACTATATCATATAGGCATCAAGTTTGGCTCCCTTTGATGGAATTAGGTAAATAAGTATGATTTTATCATTTTTAGGGCTAATTTAGATACGTAGAAAATATTTATCTTATATGATTTTTTTATAAATCTTCCTACCTACAAATAACTGCAGTATATAAAGAAAAAAAATTCAATTTAAAAGCTGGTGGAAAATTTAATTAATAGGAAATTTCAAGACATGGTCCTGTTATGAATACTACCCAAATTTTCTTTGGGTTTTATAGGGGGGAATACACCCAAATTTACCCCATTAATTTCTGATAAAATCGAACTAAACTATAAGTTTAAAATTTTTCCTTTTTTAATTTTTTTTCCCTTACCCTGTAAAAGTTTTTTTAAAAGCCGTTATGTCCCATGAATTATGTAGAGCTTCATGGGTAGAAACATCCCAGGGGAAATTTTTAAAAATTTTATCAAAAAATTTTCCCAGTGCTTTTTGAGAAGAAAGGGGTTTTTTTTAAAAAAGTTTAAGAAATGACAAGGTAACACCCTTTTTTTATCTGATAACTGCACAAATTTTTTTAAAAAACAAAAAAAATCCAAAAACACCTAACTTTAACCCCCAAAAGCGCAGCGAAGATTCGACGAAAGTATGGCAATGAAAGGCAACAGTGCGTGCTTCTTAATAGATATGTTAGTCGTTACGAAGTTAAAGTAGAACATGCTTTATGCCAATTTAAACAATATAAAAGCATGTGCTCAATTTGGAGACACTCGCGTGATTTACTTACGGTTGTTGTTAGAATTTGTGTGACACACTTGTTTGTCGAAAGAACAAAACATGTTGGTCTAATTGATAAACAATTTAAAAAAAAAACTGAAATATTGTCAAATTTTACTAACAATAACATATCACACAAACTTTATTTGTTTACGGATTTTCCTAGTCCGTTATCGTCCGCTCTAATATATTACCTAATCAAAAAGGTGTATGATGAACCCATATACTAGAATAATTGAGAAACTAATAACGTGCTTGTTCAATTACTTCCCGGAAATTGTGTTGGGCAAAGTATGTATTAGAACCTGTCAAATTTATCAGCGCTGAAATAGTTTTATATTATAACTCTGACACGTTTGGAGCTTAATTTACCGTCTAGGCAATACATCACATTTCATATTTCAGTCTCGGAGAAATACATTCACATTTTAGTTTCGGACAAAAAACATGACGAACTGCTACAATAAACGAAGGCTTTTATAATATTTGTGAGACAATATTTTGCAAACACATACATGTATTGTATATTGTGAAATATGTCTTTTATATCAGTAGCAAGAAAGGTTTGAATGAAGTTATATTTCTTATTTGACTTTCTACTTTAAATAGTCAAGATATATACAGAGCTCATAACGCGTCACTAATGTTTGCAAAACATAAAACGGTATTGGATTTTCTTTTTACATGGATAATTCTTTTTTATGCCCCCGGGCATATAGTAATTGAACCGTCCGTCCGTCTGTCTACATAACACACTAACTAATCAACACGAAATATAGGATATTGGCAAACTACGGCCTCTTTTTCTTTCCAGTTATTGCCCCATTGCACTTAAAATGAACAATTGGTTAACCTTAAACGGCCAGTTGGATATATTCTGTTATATATTAAGTTTTATCTATACTAATGGCTTCATAATAAATGTACTTACTTAGTACCAAGTAATATAGCTGTGCCATCCATTTTCCCCAGTTATTTCCCTTTTATCACTTTGAAAATAGAACCTTGTATGGTTAACCTATTCAGGCAAGTTAGATTTATCTTAAATATTTTCTAATTACTTTATTTGTTTAATGATATCTTTCATATTTGGTAGGTGGTCCTTAAATGGTCCTCTAATTATAACTTTTTTTATGGAGTAAGGGGTCTCTAGGGTCAAGGTCACTGGTGTAAAAAAACAAACAAATTTAAACATTTTTGCTCATACAGCCCTTATTTTTAGTTTGTATATGTCACGTGATCAATGGAAAGAACATTGGTTTTACGAGCTCATACATATAGGGCCCGTAAGTCTCGTTTACTTTCACTTTCGATTTACCACTTCCGGGTACATCGGCAGACTTATTTACCGTTACGCATATAGGTAACCCGAAGAACTCGAGGGATATAGAAGTTAAATTTGTTTTGGTCCTCTTCAGATTTGAAGGAATGGAAGCACGGGTCAAAAAATGCAGGTAGGTCAATTATCTGACGGAAAAACGAGGGATTTATAGAGTTAAATAAAACTAGTTTATTTTCGGATAGTGACAATTGTTTCGGATGTTTTGTCACGGTAGTGAATTCTAGTTGTTTAGCTTTTAGTATTGTTTTAAAACTACTGATGTGAGAAATTTATTCAAACCATTTTAACTTATTGAAATAAACAATTGAGAAACACTTGAATTCTAGTATATTTTAAAGTTATACAAAATTCGGACATTGAACAGTAATTCGGATATTTCATCCCTTCCATTTTATCAAGATTTCAATTACTTACATTAGTATAATAAATCCAGGTCCCAAGTAAGAGTTTTGATAATTAAATAATTAGATGGATAGATCATAAATTTTATGCAAAGTTTTATAGTATTGTTCCATTTCTAACTATGGAGAATAGTATCAAGGCACTAACACTTATTTTTTTATTCTCTTCCTTTTTCAATTATATATACATGTTAATTTGGTACCTAGCAAATTATGATTGAATTAAAAAAAATGTAATATTTGAATAAACCATTTCAGATGTGTAGACAGGGGGTATATGACAAGTATAGAATATACAGTTGTTCACTATGGACCATTAATCAATAGTTTGCACTGCCTATGATCCTGAAATATCTATACAACAAAGGTAAATACATGTAAAATAATTGATTAATTTTTAGTTGAGATCGGAAAGATAAACAATTATCAAAATATTTTAATAATTTTTGGATTTCACTACATGATAATTGAAAAACAGTCATGTTTCACATTGAAGAAGATCAATATTTTTGACTGTTATATATTACATGTATGTGTTGTTGTTTATCTTTAATGTTTATTTACTTCAAATATGAAATTTTCTGTCAATCATGTCCAGCTTATTAAGACTAATGTAAATATCATTTCTAGTGTTTTACTTGGTGAAATATATTCAGGTCTAACATGTTTATTGATTTTTCATTCTGCAGATAAAAAGGAAAAATATGAAGGAGAATTTGTTCATGAAGACCTTTATTGCAACTACCATCTTCAAGTGCCTTAATTTGAGAATGATATCAGAGAACACACAGTTACAGTGAAATATTAGTTTAATATAAGCCACTGAGAATAGTCAAATGTACTTTCCTGAAGAAGATGAATGACATGCAGCACAAAAATCTTGATGTAAAAGAGTATGTGTTTTATGGTGTTTGACACTATGATTCCATAATGTAGTTATCTTGTTAATGTCACAATGATAGAAACAGAGTAAAATATCCACATTTCATTGCAGTTTTAAGTATTAAAACTAGATGTTCTATAAATACCAAAGTAGAAAACACACCAGAGATAAGGATTTTCATGGAATCACAGTAGAGTCATATGCCATTATGGACATTAAATGATAATGAAGTAAAGATGAAAAAGAAATAGCAAAAATATTATATATCATCTACAACTAATATTGTGAGGTAATCATTTTACGGCTGCCACACGGCACTTGACACCTGCTTTTGTGAAGTACAAAATTCTGGAAACAAAGTAAAGTTACATTGTCCAAATAACTAATAATTAATAATTTCAAGTGCGCATGCTTTCCTGAAGTTTTTCTTCCAGTGGAATATCAGTGTGATATAGTTGCAAAGCAGTGCACTATAAATTGTGTAAAAATAAAAGTTAATCAAACTTATGAACTGTTTTTTTGTTTCTACTATTTGGCATATATTTATAGCAGTGCTTGATCATAAGGGTTCATCTGCAAAATAAGTGTCACTGTGTACTTTAATTCTCTAACAGCAATGGCTAGATTGCTTGAATATGCAAGCATTGACTATAGTAAATACTATGCATGTCATTTGAATTTTGTCTGTCCTGAAATCGAAACAGACACTATCTAAATAATATTGATGAAAAGTTTTTGACAGCTCTTCAATGACTACATTTACACATATGTACATGGTCAAAAGTTAAAAGCATTGACAATTTTGAAACATCCCAATGGGTATATTAATGTACCAGTGATGTAATTGTTTTGTATCAAGTGCAAACCCTAAGTTTTGCTTGTTTTGTATAGATAATTCACTTTTGGTCAAATGTCAACAGGTTCAATACATTATAAAACAGGTAATTTGAAACCCAAAGATGTATATGGTATGTAATAACTGTCCCTCTGACACTAAAATCTTTCAAGGAATGCAGAATTGCAAGTCTTCTCAAATTTTGTGATTAAGAGACAGACTTGGGCTTTCAAGGACTAGCAAGCTAGTGTTTTGCTACAGAATACTCAACACAGACTGATGAATTGCATTAATATTGTTTACTCTGGTATTACTACCTGCCATGTACAATGCAAATCATGGCTTTTCTCAGAGCAGTGAAAGGCTATTACTGGAAGGAAATTTACTCATCTTGCCTCAGAAACAAGTTTTTCTTTGAGATGATTTTTATGATATTTAAATGATGGTTATAGATTACATTACTTTTACAATTGCAGTGATAATGGTGATAGTATGAAATGAAACTCAATCAAGATAGAAACATTTTAATGCAGATCATTTATCTTTTTACCATTTTTGTCACCTTATGAGTCTATTTAAAACAATTTTATCTTAACTGTTTTGAAACTACATGATGCCTGGTTGAAACTGTTTTGGACAGCCATTTGCAGAAGATAAATTATCTTTGAATTATTAAGTTAATACAAAGTTACAAATGACAGGTTATTTATTTCTAACAAAGACAGGTTATTTATTTCTAACAAAGACAGATATTTTGTTTAACATTTTTACACTGACATATATCTTTGAAGTGTCTTCAACCTTAGTTTTTATTAGAATACAAACATTCAGTCAGACAGTTTACACAAGACATGGAGCTTTAAGAAGCTTTAATTCAGTCAAAATCTGTGATGGACTGCCATGTCTCTAGGTACCACTATGTACTCCAGGACTGTGTATGGACATTTCCTTTCAACTATGTCTGGTGGTATCACTATTTGGTTTCTAATCTGATGGTGAACACTCCAAAATAAATCAAGAGCCATGACAAGTACTCAAGATCCAACCATGAAATCACATACCTGCATATAAAGAAAATTTATCATGAGTTGAAACAATAATAATTGGTCAATTCAATCATTTTCATATTGTCATGAATAGAAAATAATGTTGAAAAGGAAGAAACACTTCTTGGTGTCCTATTTTTTGTAGATTTGCTTTGACAACTGATCTTTAAAAAATTGTGATAGTGACTAAGTTCTTTTAACCATTTACTGAACATGATTTAACTAAAAAATATGACACACTTACTTGAGAAAAATACTTTAAACAGTATTTAACATGAATTAACTACATATGCCATACAGTTTGTTTATTTAGCTACACTGTAATTATTTACAAAAACGAGAACATTATCTTATACAAGAATATTTATTTTTCATTAATGTAGTTGAAGTAGCTTTAAGTATATATTCCTTACCAAAACGATTTTACAGCAGAGCATGCATGTGTGTTTACATCGGATACCAGTTGACGTCTTTCAACTCACCACTTTCCTCAGTCTTAATATCTACACGAGCAAAATATTTCATTAAATTTTATGACAATTTAAATTGGTAATATACAGATTGACTGTTTATGCTTTATAAAGATAATAATAATAATAAATAATATTTTCAGTTAGAAGAAAATATATTCAACTAAAACACACTGATAATCATATTGAAACGTTTTATCCGAAATATGCGCTGTCCGAAATTTCTAAACATTATATACTTCTGAGAGATAATCAGGTGGCGCTATAGAAAATTGATAAAATCAAATTCACCAGTCTGAAGTCAGATGCGAATGATGTTGTATCATATAACAAATTTATTAGATTTACATGGACATGAAAAATATTACAACATTTATTGCGATAAACTGAATTCGAAATGACACACCCACCTGAAGATTATACGAAGTTGTCTTTCATTGATACTTGTTCACAAGATGAAACCATTTGCATTTCGTTACAAAACAAAACACTCCAATTTTAACATATCCTTTGCTTTTCCGTGTAAGTTTTACTTTCCCACCGGCATACAAGTATTACCCAATATAGATAAGCAATGTTGTTGATATTTGTTTGTACCCGGAAGTGCAAAATATCGTGAAATCTCGCAAGTCACATGACGAGACTTACATACCCTATTACATTTATTTGCACTTATTGAAATAGGCAATGGAAACTATTGCATGCAAGGTCAAGTCTTTGTAACTGGCGACCTGAACTATAAAACATATAAGGAATCTGATTGTATAGAATTTTAATAGATAACCAATATGGTTTAAAAAAAGCAAAATGAACCCGTGATTTTGTATTCATTCTTCATGCTATTATATTGAAAACATTTTCAATGAAAAAGAAACTGTATGTTGCATTTTTAGACTGTTGATCGAGAATATTGTTTTTTACTTTTTTGACCAAAATTTAGACAACAACTTAGAAAATATTAAAAACAATATTATTATACCTGACCTACCTTACAAAAATTAAAAAAAACTTGTTAAGTGAAACTTATTGGAAAACTGTTCAGAATTAATGTAAATTTATATATTATGCTAAACTTCTGAGAAACTAACACACATTCAATGTTATAAGCTCTCCAGAAGACCTTTGACAATTACTATAATAATTGTATAAGAATAAGTAAAACCCTTACATTTCCATTGTATGTAATGTTTTGTTTGCTATAGATATGTCACATGTTTTATGCATTAGATATATTGAATGAATTGATTATATTCATGTCTAATACAAACGGCGAAGGGAGGAATTCTTCCTTTGGGTTTAGTAACGGGTCATTTAGGTCAAGGTCACAAATGTCGAACATTGATGTTTACTTTTTAACAGGTGTATTATCTTTTTTCTTTTGACAGATTTCTTTTACATAACAGTGGGGTCTTTTTCTTCGGATAGATTTAGGGGTCAGTTGGGTCGAGGTCACCAAAAAAGATGTTTACACTTTTGTTTAATCTTTCTTTATGGTCCGATGTCTTTCATATTTGGAAGGAAAATAAATTGCTCAGTATTCTTTCTTCTGATTGAGGGATGGGCAGTGGGTATGCAAAAACATTTTTTTAAATCGTATATGCTCTTCCTTATCAAAGAAATTTAAAAAGCAACAACAAACACAAATAACAACAAGAAACAGCTAATGCGATTTTCAAGTTCCAACGCTCATTATAATTAAAGTGAACGATAAACTATACGATTTTAAAATTTTAATAAAATAAATTTATTCTATCCCAAAACAAAATGCAAAAGCAAAAAACAATCACAAAAAATTGACGAGCAATCGACACTTCCATATCACAAGTTTCAAAAGTGACAAAGTCATTTACTCGTATAACCGGCTCTAGCAACAACAGTTACAATACATCTGCGACACATGGAGTTAATGTAACGTGTCATTGTCGGAACGAGGATGTTCTGTCATTCCTGGAGCAATTTATACTCAAGAACTTGGAGGTCTTGGCGCAACTATACGTTTACGTACGTGACGTCTGAGCACACCCCATTAATGCTCTAAGGGTGAAAGATCGTCACGGTTACACTTGAAAATTGTTTTGTTGCTTATGTTTCGTTGTGATTTGTGCTGTGTGGAGTCTTGCGTTATTTTGTTGGAAACAGACGTCATTTTGTTGATTTACAAAATGGATGACGATTGGATAAAGTTTAAGACATTCTTATGTAACTTTTAGCATTCAGGTTTTCACGAATGATAACAAGATCCCATTTCCATCTTACACCATAACGCTTGCCTGACAGTGGTTGATTGGATTTACGCATGCATCCTAATATCGTTCCCCATGGCATCTGTAAATCCTAGTGCGACTATCTTTGCTATGTAGCATAAACCTCGATTCATCACCGGAAAAAGCGTTTACCCACTGTTGCCTGGTCCACCGACGATAAAGTGAGCATCGGTTCAGCCTTGCAGTTTGATGACATGGTGTCAGGAGGCAGCCTACGTACTAACATCTTGTCCTGATACCACGTTCACGTAAACAGTTTCTCTGTTTTACAAGATATGGACATCCCGTGTTTTTTTGATAGTAACGACAGCGATGCGCTCTGCAGGCCTTGTTCGATTCCCCATCTGAGATGTTTTATGTTTGTTATCTTTTATAAGTGTAGTAACTCGCCGTCTTGGCGCTGTTCGGCGATCGGCAACATTATCTTGAATAAGAAGAGAAACGGTAACCTTAGATAACTAATAGGGTTTACATCAATTGTTTCGTTAGCGTTGTTCCGTGATTTTGAGTGTTGTTAATGTGGTAAGTTTACATTAATATTGACAAAATCACAAAAAACCGGGCCAATTTTGACACTAGGGGCAAAATTTGAACATATTTGTTAGAGAACCTATAGATGATATTATATACTAAAAAACAAAACTCTAAGCCTTGTACATTCAGAATAGGAGATGTTTCAAGTTTTACTATACATGTATGTACATAATAAAAATCAATGACCCCACAGTGCGGGGCCAATTTTGATCCAAGGGCTGTAATTTGAAAAAGGTCCAACACACAATGTTTCATGCCACATATCTAACCTCTAGCCTTTGTAATAAGAGAAGAATAATTTTTAAAGATTTTACTATATTGATATAAAATTTTATTACCCTTCCAGATTTTTTTCGACTTTTTTGATTGGATATTGATCACCCGAAAGAAATTGATATAACCGAGCCAGACGGGTAATATACACACTAAATTTCCCCGTTTGGTACCTAACGTTGTAAACAACTTGCGCTGAGGTGATGCGCGTACGGTTCGATTTTACGCGGTGTAAATTCCGATTTAAAAGCACTTTTTAACTGTCAAATGATCAATATTTACCAAAGTAGAGTAATGATACATATTACCATCAGTGTCGAAAACAAATATGACATTGTGAAAGCTTGATATTAATTACAAAAAGTGCGTTCAATAGACTACTCCTTTTCTCTTGTTTACTTTCGTAAGGTACGGGAAAAATATGTCATGTATTTATGTGACGTCCATGTTGTGACGAAGAGGTCTCCTAAAGGGAATCTTATTTCGACGTTTCATTTGAAACAGCAATGATTTTTTTAAAAATCGTCTAAACTCGGCAGGGGAAGGGTAATAAAATTATTATATTGGTTTTGGAGTGATATATAACGGCTCGGGTGATATAAAATCTTAACAGGTTATATATCCACATATATCACTCCAAAACCAAAATAACATATAATGTAAAATCTGTCACCCCTACCCTCGGGCGGAGCCAATTTTGACAGAAGAGACAAAATTTGAACACCTTTGGTAGAATACCTATAGATGAAATTATTTACCAAATATCAAAGCTCTAAGCCTTGTTTATTCAGACACGGATATTTTTTCAAGTTTTCACTATATGTTCATAGTAAAAATCAATGACCCCTGGGGTGGGGCCAATTTTTACCCAAGGGCTATTAATTTGAAAAATCCTGGTAAAGGTTTACAAGACAATGCATTGGCGGGCCAAATTTGACACTATTGGCAAAATTTTAACAACCTTGGTAGAGGAACTATAGAAGATATCATTTGCCAAATATCTAACCTCTAAGCCTTGTACCTTTAGACAAGAAGATATTTTAAGATTTTACTATATATAGTGAAAATCAATGACCCCCGGTCTAGGCTGTGTGGGTTTTTACAAGATGTTTTTCTTTTAAATTTATTCTTATTCCATTTGGTTGCCATGACAACCAGATTTCTTCATAGAATGAAGAAAAACTTTGGAAGCCCTTTACTCAAGGAACAATCCTGCCAAATTTGGTTGACATTGGACCAGTGGTTTTTCACAAGAAGATTTTTTAGAATCTATATTCTATATAACACACACGCACACGCACGCACGCGCGCGCACATGCACACACGGAGGTGAATCGCTATATGCCATCGCAGATTTTGTGGCATAAAAAGGATTGTAACTTGAAACATTCTGTGTAGTCTACGTATTGTTCTCTCAGCACATCTCATTTCTCTCGCTACATTGCTCACGCTCGCTACGGCTTGTAACATCCCAATTGCAGGTCCTCTTTTTCTATGCTTGATTTAGGTGTTTTTACGGCATCATTTAATAAAGTGGCCGTTATGAATACATGTGGGTATTGAATGAAAATTTACATTAAACGATAACGCACGATGAAAGCGATTTTTGACTGACAAATCTTGAATGCTCTCAAGCATGAAACTATTATCAAAAAGTACATGTAGACAAAAACTTTATTGTATAATATTCTTGTGGAGAAACTTTCATTTGTGTACAATTTTTAAAATCAGGCATAATTTTAGACGAGCGTTAGAACCATTAATTAGTATACAGTACATCAGCATTTTCCCTATAAAATATATATCAAATTATATACCAATCATACTTGAAATGTAATTATTTGATGTGTTCTGCAAATACTGTTATTTTTAAGAAATTAGTAACTTTTCTTTACGTTTAGATAATTAGTACTATCAAATGAATCGTATACCATTTCTATGATTCATTCTGTTACACGTAGTTTTTATATGTCTTGAACATATCTGATTTGTTTGATTTAAACATATTTCATTGCAACAAAAAAGGAAAGAAACATACATATATGTTAGGATAGTTACAATATAATAGTATAACATGTTTGGCAAAAGGGTTGACCCACAAGTTCTCCCAAAATGAGCAACTAGTCTTCCTTTGATTTTTTACATCCATAGATGCATATTTGTGTGTGTATGGACCATTTTCCTTAAAACTATGTTTTTGTCTTGTATAAATGTAGCTAGCGGGCACAAACATGTCTTGAGATTTCGCCGTTAAATTAGTTGTATCATATGTAAACATATTTCTTGGTAAATGTGCCTGTTGACTATAAGTTTTGCATGCTAACATATAATGATATAATTTCTTCTAGAAAGGTTATAAATTGTTGAAGAATATAGAATTATTTATTAGAAAAATTAAAACAATTTTTGTTAGAAATACGAATGTATCGCAATGAGCTTAACTATTATAGGGATGAACATTTCCAAAAAGAAAATACATGTATATGAATTTTGTGATATCCAAACAAATTAACAAGGTATTTGCTTTGAAATAAGACAATGATTTTTGTGATCTTATGTGACATTGTACGTATTTTGTCTTGAACATGACATGTAAACAGGCTAACATTTACTGTACCGTTTAAATTCAATCAAGGTTCATAGTAAATGTGGGGTTTCTGGTGGTTTTTTTTTCGCAGTACTAAGTTCACTAGCGTCATTGATACGCATGAATACTTCCACATAATTACAAATAAAGGGCATTGTTTCATTAATATACTTTCCATTATTAATCATTTTGAATAACGGTTTAGCTACCTTAAACAGCTTCTTGTTCAAATTACTTTACCTGCTGATCTAGTTTTTCTGTATACTAAACTCGTAAAGATTTATAAAAGAACTGTTGAATTGGAGTACATATCACTTTAAAAGAAATTGCTTGGCACGAATTGTACGGCTTCCAATAAACCTAAAAACACTAGAGAAAGACAACTAGACAACTGACACGATAAAATGGAAACTTAGATAAGTGATGTACCGCAAGTTCCGCTTTTGAACATGAACAACTGATTCTTTTCTGAATAATTATATTTAAAGAAATATCTTTTAGGGATAAAAATAATTAATCGATATGGATAAAAAGACAGTAAACATACAAATCAAATATAGACATTTTTATGTTTTCGGTTTGGTAAGTTTATGCTTAATGCAATTGTGTTTTGCTATATATGCAGTAACATATCATAAAATAATGGAACTGGAGGGAGCATGACTATTTCAGAAAATTTTAATAGATAAAACGTTGAATTCTAATGACGCAAAGCTTTTTCCTGCATTATTATTATTATAGCAAACTGATCGGTGGATAAAAGATGAGAGATGTCTTTGGCCCAGTGTTTCAAGTTGTTGACTTCAAACCACCAGTCCCTAATTGCCGTAAGTTCGAATTCCGACATGGACTTTGGATTAGTTCGTGTAAGAACGTCGGTGTGCCTACTCGGATGCTCGTTTGTGCCTAAAATAATGCACGAAGGGGCATTGGAGATCTTCCTCAACCGATAAAGCTGAAAAGTCGATGTATGACATTTGTTGTGTTGATGTTACGTAAAACCCAACCAAATAAATCGATAAAAAATAAATTTAGAAAGATTACAACAATTTAATTGTAACAATACATTTTGTGACTTTGTGTAACTGCATGCTACTATTTATTATAAATCACAAGCCTTTGGCCCATGCATATCACTGTCCTATCTTTTGATAATTTATTTGTAAATATTGTCTAAGAGTTTGACGTTTTTGATTTGTATCAGATGGTATGTACATACATGTAAAAAAGTATTTAAGCTTTTAATTTTCACCTGGCAGCTGTTATACTGACGCTTACTATCTTAGGAATGTAGTGATCTATTGTGTTAACGTAATGTATAGGAAAATACTTGTAAAAATTGATTGTTTACAAGCAAGCTAATGTATCAGTGTCATTTTTTCAGAGCTATTACAATCTTGGCAAATCGTTGTATTAACGGTTTAAGTTTTGAATTTCAAAAATGCAATAAACAACAAGCAAAGGTTATCCTTTGGTGAATGCATACTTTTCTCTTTTTTCAATGATCTATACATGATTATGTATAGAAGAAAATACCATCATTGAAGTGTAATTGATATTGCTAAATTTTGCAATTAATTATAGTATTAACACGTGCCGTTAATTCTAATATATGTCGAATTTCCGTCAGCTGTTCTATTTAAAATTACCAGATCTTCAAGTCATGCCAAATACAAAAAAACATGACTGATACATACACCGAAAAGAAACAGTTAAGCTCTTGAAAAAAATAAGAAAATGAATATAATCTGCTGATAGATCTTGAAATGATTTTGAATGATTTTAAAACAATTTCTTTCAATAAATGTGAAAAATTAAAAGACTCGTCAATTCATGAGCAACATTCAGTACCTTGTTCTATAATTAGCTTAAGTACGTAATAATTCTAGAAAACACATTTCTATTCAGAATTATGTTATATTAGAAATGTTATGCATCAATATATTTTAAAAAGGTCAGTTTGATCAGCATTTCCTTATTTACTATTCTTACAAAAGGATTTTGCTTATGCAGTACTTGTAGCTAAAGCTTTTAATTTACATTGATTTACATCAAATGCCGGTCATTACACACATGTATAAATAATAAAAAATCATAATTATCTGTATTTATCTTTGTTGACTTTCATTATTGTTTGTTTATGTGGCACGTATTCAAATCCTTTTACTGTAAATGCAGGAGTTCCTCAAGGATCTATTCTTGTTCCTGGTATACATTAATGATATTGTTGACGATTTAAACTCAAGTATACACCTCTTTGCCGATGATACTAGTTTGCACATAATAGTTGACTATCCAATAGCTGCCGCGACAACTCTTCAATCTGATATTGATAAAATTTCAAGTTGGGCTGATAAATGGCTTGTAACATTCAACCCTTCTAAATCGGAAACTATGATCACGTCACGAAAAACAAATATCATCCGCCACTTCTAATGCATGATCAGCCTATCTCCTCAGTAAAGAGTCATAAACATCTTGGTCTTTACTTTTCTGATGATTGCTTTTTAATTCTATCAAAGAGAAGGCTTGGAAAAGAATTCATATCATGAGAAAACTTAAATTTACAGTAGACAGAAGATCACTAGAAGTTATATATCTATCATTCATAAGACCTCTCATTGAATATGCAGATGTAGTCTGGATCAACTGTACACAATATGAAAAACTTGAACTTGATAAAATTCAACATGAAGCCGCCCGTATAGTCTCAGGGGCCACTTAACTTGTATCTCTTCAGGAACTTCAAAGAGAAGTTCTTTGGGAATCGCTCGAAAGCCGTAGACAGAATCACAAACTTATTTTGTTTTACAAATTAAATGAAAAACGGTCTCACTCCAGATTATTTATCGTCCTTAGTTCCACCATCAGTTGGAGAAACGTCTATGTACAATTTACGAAATGCTTCTGACATGCAAACAATACGTACAAGAACTTCTCTTTACCATAATGCATTTCTGCCATCTACTTTGAGAGATTGGAACTTACTATCAACAGAGGTACAAAACTCAATATCTTTGTCCTCTTTTAAAACGCAACTTAAAGGTAATATAAAAAATGCCCCAAATACTATTATATAGGTGAAAGAAAATGGCAAGTCATGCATACACGGCTCCGAACAGAATGTAGCTCTTTAAACCATCACTTATTCAGAAAAAATATGTCTCCCTCACCAAATTGTCAATGTGGTCTCCTGGAAAGTAACCACCACTTCTTCTTTGAGTGTCACTTCTATAATGATATCAGACTCAGACTATTTGATGCTGTTTCTAATATTTGTACTATAACACTTCATACCTTACTAAACGGTGACCAGAATCTTAGCCATGACATTAATTCTAAAATTGTTCAAGCAGTTCATGTATATATACGTGAAAGTAACCGATTTTCATGAGCAAATAATATGGCAACTTGACCTATCCGAATGAATCTTCTTTACCTTCTTTCTTATTCTTTTCAATTATTTATATTCTTTAAAAAAAGATCTTTTGAACAATAGCTAAAATCTTCGATTTTTTTCGTTTCAAATATGTTAAAAATTAACTTCATTGTTTCAAACAATATTGCAAACACTGTCATAATTTAACTGCATTGTGCAAATATGTAGAAAAAGACCTTTATAAGCTTTATAGCTTTCGGCTATAATCCTTTCTCATTCGTGTATCTAATTATTGTAAATGTATTAACAACATGTATTTGTATCATTGTTGGAAATAAACAATGTTTAAACAAAAAAAAAATCCTTTAATAATAAATTCCCCACCTGTGGCGGAATGGTCGCCTTTACGGGTTGAGACATATCAGAATAGCAGTCATCATTTAACTCTAGTGATTGTTAAGGGCGACTAAATGTGTTTGAGTTAATGGACTTTATGAATCTCTTATCTCTAACAGGTGAGATGGTTTTGATACCTGATGTGGCTTAGTTTGTTACACTCGAGGTAAGCCGGAATCATCTTTACCATTTCGGCTCCATATGACTTAAATTATGTTGGTGCGCCGTCAGTATGACGCGCATCTTTCTGACACGCATAATTTTATTAAATTTTCCTTATGATCACCATGTTGTAAAGAAATATAATATGCAGCATCTGTTTATTTTCCAATGAGACTCTATATAACATTAATCAAACAGTTTGTTGTATATTGAAATAACGCCTCATTTATTTTAATTTGTCTGCACTTACTTTACATCATATATTCGGTGTTATAGTTTTACGAATACATTAATTACAAAAATATAACAATAAAGAGTGTGTTTAAATTAAAACCTCTCATAACAATGTAATTAAATTCTGTGATTTACTAGTGCTTTGGATAACGCATTCCCCCTGAAAGCTATAAAATTCATACACAAGCAGTTGTTAATAATTTGTTTAGAACTTATAAGATATTCGTTAAATGGGGTAATTTGTGTCTAAAATTGAATAAAGATAACCCGTTTGAAATTTGCTTACATGTTAAAATACGAAGAAAATATGTTTGTAATAGGATGTAAGTATGTTGGAAAATTTTCTTTTAATAGACAAAGTTGACAGTTATTTATAAATTTCCCTCCTAGTAATATTATCCTTATTGTTTGCAGTCCGACTTCCCCGCATGGAGTTACGGCCATTTAAGTTGCCCAGCAAAAAGGTGATTAAGATCTCTTCAACTATGACCTGCCCTGTTTTTGTTTCTCCTTGCCGCTCGTTCTTGTTGCTTGGTCATGAAGGGATTCCGATCTTTCCTTGTTGATCTTTTTTATCATATTTTGTTGAAAAGTTTTTAAGCTGAGGGACAGGTACACTTTAAAAAATATTTTTCTCTGTTATACTTTCTTTTTGACTTTAAAATTTAGAGTACTTGTTTACTACATTTTAAGGGGTAGATAAGCACAAAAACTCTTTTACTCTTTTTTTCCTTTTTAGCATGTACAATCTGCCTTTAACCGTTTCAAGCATTCATTAAGGTATTTGGTTTTAAAACTTTTAACTATGACCTCACATACGATTTGCAATTTAGAAACCTTAGTTACCTAACGTGCTAACTTAATGTATTAGAAGCTATTTGTAAATCGTTTGTTAACAAGCAAGCAAGCTTATGCATCAGTGCCAAGAGGGAAATAAATTTTCAAGAACCATGACCGTTTTTTGCAGGCTGTTACATTAACATTACAACGCAAGATGAATTGCAAAAACAATAAAAAATAAGTAATTATTATCCTTTGTTTAATGCATATTTTTAACCATTTTTGTCAATACTTGCAAAAAGAATCTGTTTATTTACACGTGTTATAAAATCAATATATTATAATTACTTAATGTCAGCTGTTTTATTTCAACAAACATTGTATAATATACAAAAAACGATACATTTCTATTGGTGCAAGAAACTACTAACAAACATCAATACGTTCTTATTAACTGATCTAGAGTAAATTTAGAAATATTACAGAAAATTGCTTTATACAATATTCTGCAAGAAAAGCGAAAGGTACACAACTAGTTAGCTTAATGAAAACATGCAGTGCCGTAGCTATTACTGAATTCATTAGTTTTTATTATCGCATCTTTATTTAAGAAGCAGAGTGGATTTTAAAGGTGCCATCTGTGTGCACTGCAGTTGTGGCTTGATTTTAAGGGAGCTGCGTTCTGTAAACGTTACGTTTACCTTGTTGATAATTGTAACCATTTTGTTTACGCCTGTTGAAAAACGTGTCGTATTATAGTCCCCCCGTTTTTTGTTTAAATATTGAAAACTGTTGCAAATGATAAAGATCGTGGCTGGTTGTTTTCACTTATCACTATCGTCCGTTATCAGGTCCAATCAAATCAGTTGTATAGTTGGTTTAGTACTGAAATGAAACTTAATAAAATATCACAGTGATTCTGTAAATCATAAATTATAGAGTTATAACAAATGTTAAAGGAATTGTATAAATATCATTTTCATTTTTTTCTCGTAGTGATACTCTCCAAATACATTGATCGACTACTAAAAAGAAGATTTAAGTTAATCATTGTATAACCTTGTACTTACGATAATCTTATGTTAACAATTACAGTGTTCGGCGAGGTTTGGCTAGTTATGATTGTGTCTATGTGCAGTTAAACACACTTTCCAGATAGAACATTAATACTAGATATTTTTGTGAGTGTGCTATATTTCTATTATTTTATACAAATGTTATATCAGAGCAGACCTTGCTAAAAAATAGAAAAAATATCAGTAGGTGGTAAGAGTGATTATAGCTTTATAATGAAGACAAGCCATTGCTTTGTGTTTGTGCTGGTAATTGTTCGACGCAGTAGTGTTGCACAAGTAGTACTGTGTCATGGAATTTTAACCTGAGGGAGCCCAACTTTGTGAGATTTTGTTGACAATAAGCATCATTATAGAACAAGAAAAGTACGTATGAAGCAAAGCCATTGTATTATCTGGGGTTATGTTCATTGAACGTGGATTTTGTTTTCATATAATTGTTATTTATGTACTGTTAGCAAAGATCGATGTAACTTTGTTTTGCATTTACTTGAGAGACTAGTGATAGATGTGTATAATTGAAAAGTTATTTACTAGTGCTCAAAGGGCATTGGCCGGTGCAATTAAACATGTACTAAATCAAAGTTAGTACTGTACGTGTTACATCAACAATTTTTACTTCCCGTTTACAAACAAAAGATTTGTTTTTTAAGGTGAACACCCCTATTAGGCATTATAAGGATCTGTAAACATAGATCTTACAAGGACAGTTATATGCCTAAAAGGTCACCTGTATGCAAAATGTATAAAAATTTATCGTCTGGTTTACGAGTTATGGACTAGGAGGGCCTTTTTTCAGAAAAGTGGAAACTCTAAATAATCTATAATAAAATCATTATGAAAAGTGTTTTTTATTGATCACTGTTAAGAAACAAATAATAGTATTCAGGTAACAAATTACTCGAACGAAATGAGTGTTTCTAAACATAATGTTTTTAAAATGTATATAAAAGTTACCCAACCCCACCCTATTCAAACACTTGTTTGACCATTTCCCTATATAAAAAGCCATATTCAAAATATTACTTAAATTAACCGTTTGTTTTCAAACTCTGCAAAGTATATTCAATTTGGTTGATCTTGCAAAATTTAAAATATTTTAACTGTGCAGTTTTCATTCTATAAAACTTTGAATATATCTGGTGTCATAATAATATAAGCTATTTAATTTGGTATACTATAGCAAATAAATACCAAACATATACCTTATATAATTAAAATCAAACACTGTTTCTTTTTCTAAGGGATCTGAGAGGTTCATAAATATTGTTAACAAGAGCACCGCTTGGCGGAGCATTATGTGCCCGAAAGTGTGTTTTTTTATATATTTTTTTAGTAAGGATGAAGTATTTGTAAGACATGGGAATTAAATAAAGTATAACCTCCTTCAAAAAGCAATCGTCCTTAATAGCTTAAGAACCTTCATATATATACAGTTGCTGTTTCCAAAGCACAACCACCAAGTTGTTGTCATGTATGTAAAAATGCTACCACGGATGGACGGACAGACGCCAAGGGTATAACATAAAATAAGCAAATTTTTAGGGCATATAATTAATGTACTCAATATAAACGATCATCCTATGAGTTTGACAGTTGTAAAACTGTTAATATTTTAAGGTCATTTGATATTGACCTTTGACCTTGTGATCCCATAATAGATATAGATCTTTAATTCAATATAGGTAATCATCCTGTGAAGTTTGAATATTGTGGGCCAAATGGAACTTAAGTTATGCTGCGGAAACCACAATTATCAATGTACCTTGACCTTTGACCTTGTGACCCCATATCCGAAAGGGGTCTTCTAGCCAATATTGACAATCATCCTATGAAGTTTGAATATTGTGGGCCAAATGGAACTTTAGTTATGCTCCGGAAACTGTCTTCAGTTTTAAAGTAATAGTGACCTGAACCTTTGACCTTGTGACCCCATAGTCAATAGGGGTCTTTTACCCAATGTAAACTATCATCATTTGAAGTTTGAACATTATGGACTAAATTGAACTCAACTTAAGCTCCGGAAACTGTTTTCAGTTTTAAGGTAAAAATGACATTGACAATGTGACCCCAAAATTAATAGGGGTCTTCCACCCAATATGGACAATCATCCTCTGAAGTTTGAATATTGTGGGCCAAATGGAAGTTAAATATGCCCCGGAAATCAAATTGCTAACGGACATATGGACGGAAAGACAGACGGACGGACGCCAAAGTTATAACATATTAAAAGAAAAAAAAGAGAAAAAATGAACCTTCCGAGGTTTGAATCTACGCCCCAAAGCAACAGTTTCAATGCAGTTGAAAGTGATTCTAGCCTGTTTGAATACCCTTCAAAATGGAGGTAATGCACAAGGGGTATATAACTTAAAACATTTTTTGCAATGCCATTTAGTTTCATTTTATATCAACATGATGGTTTCATGAAAAGAAAAAGTTAATACAAAACTCTGTTACTTCATAAATACGAGATTCTTTTCATAACTTATGTAGTTTTAATTCACTTCAGTCTTATCAAAAGCTAACAGATACAATTAATTTCCCTTTCCGCTCTTACGATATCTTGCACTAAATTATTGCTTGATTATGTGTTGACGTGCCGTAAAAAATCAAAACAAACAAACAAACAAATTATTGCTTGACGTTTATGGTTTGTAACCAGTCTTATTTTATCAACTATGCGAAAAATTAAGTATTATTACTTTTAACTATGACCGCTGGTAGATTGACGATTCGCGTTTAAGTAATGCAGTAATCTAGTTTATCATACACCCGTGCCGCTTTTGCGAGTTCTTAAAAATGGTATGGCACGACCGTGCATATATTTTTACGTGACGCCATTTACGTTATACCGACATAATGTAATGTTAGCGTTATACTGTATGCGCCTCAATGTTTCACTTTAAAAAGTCTTTATTTTTGGTTTGTGAAAAACAGAATATTAAATGCGTATAAGTTCATTACTGAATTTATTGAACACGTTGAATAACATAATATTATGCTCGCCATGGGCTCACAAGGTACACTTTGTTTCAACTTGTTCAATAAATTCAGTTTTGAACTTTCACTCATTCAATATCCTTTATGTGTTACGTATTGAAAAAGTCATATTCCTTGTAAATTATTTATTAACAAGCAAGGTAATGTATCAGTGCCAAGATGGAAGTTCATTATCAGAGGTATTACCGTTTTGGCAGACCGGTATATTCACGGATTGATTGATGTAATGAATTGCAAAAATCATAGGTAATTTTTGTTTTACCCATTACCCAATATGCACGCCTTTTAATGCCTTTTTCACCCACCCCTATTTGTTGTCTCAAATGGTGAAAAAATGCCTTATTTAGGCCCCCAACACTTGTTTTTATTTGAGAAATGTTGTTTAAAAGGACCACTCTTTCGGCGCCGCCCCTATCCAAAACATACATCAGAGGGTTGCCAGAAGGGGAATGTACCCCCTTCTGTTTTTTTGTTTTTTTTGGGGGGGGGGGGGTAAAGGGGGCGATAGTCCCCCTCATCGCTGTTAAGCCTTTGACTCATTGCAGCACTTCGAAATCAATTTTGATGGAAAAAATGAACGCAAAATAGTGATTTTTGGCAATTTTGAGATGGTCCCTCGTTTTAATGGTAACAGGAAATTTAAGACCTAGCAAGTCGTAACAAAGGCAATGGTCCAGTCAACATTTGTGCCAAGTTAAATTGAAGCAGTTTTTATAAAGATATAGCGATTTGAACTTGTAACGTGAGACTTTTCAATGAAAATAGCCATTTTTCACAAGATGCACATGAAGTAATGTGTTAATGCCTGATGATAGAAGAAAATACAATTTTTACATCACCCCCCCCCCCCCTAAATCTTGTGAGTATTCTTGTCAATCATTAATTTATAACAACCATTTACAACCATCAAATCAATATAATTTTGCTATTTTTCAACATA
Source organism: Ruditapes philippinarum (assembly GCF_026571515.1). Lineage (NCBI taxonomy): Eukaryota > Metazoa > Mollusca > Bivalvia > Venerida > Veneridae > Ruditapes > Ruditapes philippinarum. The sequence continues at coordinate 157,371 of NW_026859939.1, forward strand.
TAATACAGACAATAAAAACATGTTTTTTTCTTTCTGATTAATTAATATATTGAGGATACATGTATTCATTTTTTTTTCTATACTTAAAGATTAATTTTCATCGAGTGATATTAAAGTAAATATTTAATGAGTGGCGGTTGCCACGAGTGAAATGTGAACATTTGAATTTAATTTGAAATTAATTAAATCTTGTACTTATAGATTAAAATGATTTTTTTTATTTACTAATTTTTTCTCTTTTTTGACATTCCGTTAATTAAAATTTGTTTAGTGTCTGAATAAAGAAGAAAAAATATTCGACAAAACCCCAGTGAAAATACGGAAAATATTTTTACTGCTGTGAAAAAATAATTTGAGCAGTGAAAATACGGAAAAATAAAAATACACATTTTTTCCTCTTTTCAGGAACATTAATAACTAAAATGTACACGAACAATTTAGAAAGAAAAATAGAGTTACAAAAAATTACTCTAACTATGAAATATAAAACATGATCTCTTCTTTATGAGGCTTTTACTACTACAACTCATCGTTGTTTGTAATATTTCGTATATCTACAACGGTGGTTTAAATGTTTTAGGTTATGCTTTAGCTAGGGCGTAGACAATAACTTTTAACAATTACCACTACCGTCAATGAACAAACTCAACCGAGCCAACATATATTCATTTCTTTTTCCATTTTGGGCGTACTGTAGGGATGCTTATTGTCCAAATTTAAGTAGAAAAAAATATATTCACCATGTTTTAACAATCGAAATTTTATGTGAGTGCCAAAGTAAATATTAAGTTTTAAAGGGAAAAACTTGCCGTATGCAAAATTCAATATTATTATGACAAATATCATTAGCTTTTTAGTTACAATGATGGATCGCTTCCATGTACTGTGCCAAAGAAGAGAATAAAATAGAAAACGTTTTGTTTTCTATTTCGGATACTAATAATTATTGCATTTTAATTAAAGCAAGACAAGGTTGTAATTTGTTTACTTTACTTAGCTTTTAATTTAAAATATCTTATTTTCTAATCTTCTGAAATTAAATGTATAAACATGTTATTGTTGAAGATTGAATATCGCTTAAGCCGGTGCTAAGGGGTGTGAGAGATGTTCAACTTTTATATTATCAAGTAAATCAAGAAGAGAGAAAAAACGTCAAACAACAGGATTGTATTCAAAGATTATCAATACAGACATTTATATCACGAATGATATTATTTTTCAGGTTATTATAAGCTATACATATATGTTGTTTAGAAACATGTATATCAGCAATATTATGGTATTTCTCAGGATCTAAAAACAGGCTCCAAGCTACTCAGAAAAGGAGTATAAAATTGTACTAAAACTTGATAAAAAGCCACATTACTTTAGAGCATTTTAAGCAGTTAGCAGTTAGGCTGGTTACCTGTTTCAGACAGAGACGAGCAAATTACTTGTAATCATGTTTTTAAAATACATACAGATTCTGCACCTTTTTACATGAATGAACATTTTATTCCAGCCAGTTCTGTACATAAGCATAATACCAGGTTTAGTAAAGGGTCTTTCTTCAGAAACCCTCAAGTTTAAGAGATTGTTAAAAAAAAGTCTTTTTCCTACAATGGTTGCTCCAAGTGGAATAAACTACCACAGAATATAAGGAATTTGACCAATTTGACAACAGTACTAACTAGAGTGTAAAAAGATTGTAACCTGCTGTGATATTTACTTATTTTCATTAGGTTGCGATAGGACATATAAGTCTTCTTCATTAATTTAAATGTGATACAAAATTCTTGTGCCTTCCTATGATAAGTCATTATATATTCTGCACCACAGCGGAAACAAGTGAACTCACGTTTAGTACAATACTGGGTATATGAATACATGTATACTGGTAAATATTTTTATTTTATTTATAACTTTAACGGTATTTGGAATCTTTTATATATGATAAGCAAAATAATCTGCTTTAGTTTTTCTTCTGATTACTAGCCTTAGGTTTTCATTTTAAAGTGTCAGAATTAGTTTTATTTCTATAATGCTTTTTATGTGTTGTAGTTTCATTCATGACAATAATTATGTGATATTGTTTCTCGCTTGTACCATAAATGCTATGTAATCATATACTGACACACACTACATATTTATTTATTATTATCCAAATCTTTTTAACTCATGGTTTTGTTATCACGAACAATAATAAATATGATTGTTTATGTTATAACAGACCTTTCATAACGATCCAATTTACTTCAAGTTATTAGATATGTTTTGAAATCTTGAGAAATTGTTTCATATTACATGTTAAGTTCTCGTTTTCAGCGAAGTTATTATATGGTTAAAATGTTATCAAAAACTAAATGATAGTATGATATTAACTAAACGTGTACTGGTAGCATATACTAGTAAGTTGCTGGTTTCATTTCATATTTAGTTTTGCTTTTTTAACCACTTTCTTTTCCTTCTTATCATTCTTCTTCATTATGCTTTTTTTTAGTATCTTATCGTGTTTAAAATACTAAAATAAACTTACTTTTCCTAAACTTCAAATAAAATTCACGGAAATTGATTTCGTTATTACCGTTACAAAATCGGGTATCGCACAGATGTAAGACTTGCTATCCGTAATACAGGTGCGACCTCAACCTGGAAGTGTAGTACATTATCCTTTTGTGTAAACTGAAAGTAATAACAGGACTTTATAGACGCAATTTATTGTTATTGACAATACTAATTATGGAAGGAAATATCTTTCTTTATTCATGAACTGAAACATAACTTCGTTGTGATCTTTCAATCGAGAGCAAAGTAATAAATCAATGCCAAGAAAGAAGACAAAATAAGAGATTTTAAAATAAACATGAACATTCCAATTTTCGCTGAAACATAAAATTTGCTGATTAATATCTTTTTAAATTATTGGATTCGAGGCACAAGCATATTGTTGTATAAGATCCGTAATAAAATTGTATCATAATATTTCTCACAACTTTAAATACTACTATTGGTAAAACTTAAAACAATATGCAAGTTTTCAGTGTTTCTGGTCGTTGGGATCACGTTACTGGTGAAGATTGGATACCACTAAGATCCGTGCTACGGGACGTGTGAATTGTACTTTGACGTTATCTCTCATGAACAGACTAAATCAAATCGAGTCTACGAGTCTGTTATTGTCATGTAATAGTTGTTTTCATTGCTGTCAATGGATCTTCCCTTTTGTAGCCTTTAACAATGAGTACAGTGATGTAAAAATAGTAATGGTATCTTTGCAACAAATAAAAAGAAATTTAAATTACGTAATTGATTTGCATTTTAAGCAGATTGTGCAAATTCTAATATATTAATATTATAAAATGACCTCAGACACAAATATGTCATTATATCCTGTAGCTTTTGAATTTTTTGTTTACAGCATTTTACAAAGTTAACAAATCATATCAATGTATATAAGCATTAACAAAGACAATGAAAATGACATGATTTTACTACAACTATAACATCATATCAATGAAACATATCAGATATTTAGGTAGTCGCCTAAAAATTTCGACATCGACCAGTATCGTAATAAATCGGTCATTTCCGGAACGTTATTTTTCACAATTCAATAATTATTAGCTGTTTATAACCGGAATTTAGTACAAAGCGATGAAAGATGGGGGATTGTAAGTAATCTTATGTCTAAAATTTTGAAAAGATATCGTTCCGGAAATAACCGATTTGCTACGATATTGACCGATGCTGTAATAAATGCTTCCGAGGGATCATTTCCGATAATTACTGTCCTAAAAACATCGAAAAAGGTGATCTCTCGGAAGCATTAATCACAATAAAACTACATGCAAAAATGCAGACTGGGTTTGATTGAGTTTAGACATTATGGGAAAAAAAAGGCAAAATCTCTTAACCCCCATAACACCGGTACTTAATTTTAAACACTAAAAAGTTCGCGAATCAAGTTGCATTGGATTAAACCTCGATAAAAATTATAAATTTGCCCTTAATAAGTTACTTAGTACGTTCCTATAATGATGTTTTACTTGAACCTAATTATGTTCAATGTAAAATAATGTTGTTAAAGAGTAATTTATGCAAAATATAAAACTGAAGTGAAAGCTAACTTTGTTAACAATAATTCTTGTCTGGAATAAATGGGTTCCTCATTATTTATTTAACCATTCCTGTCAAACAGGCTTGTACTGTGCAGAAATATTATGCAAATTGTGTGCATGCAGTTTGCCTATTATAGCGTTATCATCGATCTACAAAAACAACTAACATTGCATATTAAATGGCACTACTGTGTCATATTGAAGTTTCAATGTGACCGCCGTATGAACATATCTGTGGATGTTTCTAAATTCAAAATTTCAGTTTTTGCCGTTTTGGACTTTCTCTAGGGGATCTTATTTGCTCTGTTTTAAGGGTTGAGGCACGAGAATTGCAGTAACTGTCTAACTCTGTGTATTTGTAATGGGCGACAAAATTGGTTCGAATTATTGGCGTCTATGTTTCTCTTAGCTCCTGCCGGTGAGAAGGTTTTGACCCCTGTACGTGCAGCATCCCTCACGCCCCTTGAACCCTCACGCCGGCTTGAGTTGTACTTTATTTTCTCAACACTTAAAAGTACTGGACTCAACCATACCAATAGACGAGTAAAATATGTGAAGTATTATTTTTATTTCTTTAAACATTTTGAATATGTTTAGTTTTTAAATGATTTATTTGTGTAAAAAAATAATCTGGAAACAAAGTGATCCGTCGGAAGCATTAAGACAGAAACTGATAAGAAAGAAAAGTGAAAGTTATATCTGAAAACTTTACCAGAATGACACTTTAACGTTATCGCATCATTTTGATTGTGAAGGACTTTCTTTAGGAATTCTTATTTTCTCTAATTTATATTCAATTTTTTATATGAAAATATACATTGTATATGCTATGGTATAAATCTAAGGATTCCTATATTTTATGAGATTTATTAGACAACTGTTGTGTGTGTTTTCAAATGAGATATAGCTTCTAGAAATGAAACGTTTTGTATAATGATATAACGTATAATTAATTTCATATTTCTGTACTTAGAGACACAAAACAAAAATGTCGGTATTATTGTTTTTGTTGTTGTTTTTTCGAGTATTAACTAGTTATGTAGGGTCTTTTTCTATTTCAACATGTAATATCAATCTAAAATATTCTCTTGGTTTCTTGTGTTCTTGATAATACTATTTACCCGAAGGCTATACATTCCAACACTAAAGCAGTTATTGATAAACTGTAAACTTACTGTCTAAAGTGTGATTGTTTTGGTTTAACGGCAGATTGACCAATAATTGGCTATACTTCGCCGAAAAAATAGAGAACAAAATCCCCTATGAAAGTACGAAACGGCACAATTGAAAATGTTGAAGGCTCGGTTTTATTGCGCCTGTTTATGGTTTAAAAACAACCTTTCATGCCCCCTAGCACTATAATAGATAAACCGAAAATAGGATTTGTGCTTTCAGTATTAGGGATACTGTTTTCTCTGTTTTTAGTAAAGGTCATGAAATGAGTTAATTCAATCTTGGAATATATGCTTATTTCTTTTAAGTAACTTGGAAGGAATAAGTCAAAAAGGTTTGACAGTAAATTTCCCGGTAATACCTATCACGAAATAACGCAAGATTATGGCATTCAAGGAGAGTGAAATATACATTGCAACCTATACAAAAGGGGCATCGTGGCCTGTTAAAAGATGGAATGTTTGACTAGCGTGTCATTCGACATCTAAGAAGAATAAAAAGAAATTCAAAGTGTAAAAATAAACAAAGGGCAATAACTTCAAAATAAGGCAAGGCAGAGTTATGGTTCTTTAATTATCATTGCACATTTATTCAATGAGATCCATCTACCACCATGTTTTATGTTGATATCTCTTACAGTTTTTAGAGTTATGTCACGGACAAAGTTTAAAGTGTTGAAATAAACAAAGGGCAGTGATAAGAAAATTAGGCAAGACGGAGTTATTGTTCTTTAGCACTGCACGTTTACACAATGAGATCTCTCTACCTACCAAGTTTCATGTTGATATCTCTTACAGTTCAGGGAGTTATGTCCCGGGCAAAGTACAAATGTTAATTTAAACAACGGGCAATTACTCAAAAATAATGCAAGACAGAGTTATTGTTCTTTAGCACTGCACTTCTACACAATAAGATTTATCTACCTACAAACTTCAATGTTGATATCTCTTATAGTTTAAGAGAAATGTCCTGGACAAAGGGCAATTACTCCATAATAAAGCATGACATAGTTATGGTTCTTGTGCACTCCACGTCTATCAACCTACAAAGTTTCATGCTGATATCTCTTATAGTTTTAGAGTTGTAACCGGACAAAGTGCTTTAGTTTCAATTTATCTGTCAAACAGAAAACTAACAGTTAAAAAAGGTGAAAATCATAGCACTTGGCTTGAAACATTTAAGGGGGTGCCTCAAGGCTCTATTCTTTGACATCTTCATGAATTATATTTTACTTTATAGATAAGTCCATCCTACAATTATGCAGATGACAATACTTAAGCCTTTTCCAACTATAAAATAGACATACTGAAAAGTACTTAAGAAAATGAAAGCAAAATACTTATTGACTGTTTAACATTAATAAAATGCAAGTTAATCCTGACAAGTTTCAAGCCATGGCTGTTGGAAAATTTACAAATGAATACTTAAAAGAATTTCAAATTGATAATGTAACAATTAAATGTGAAGATTGTGTAACACTGCTTGGGTAGACATAGTTTTGTCTACATAACTTTAATATACATGTCACCAGAATGTGAAAAAAGCTGCAAATCAACTAAGTGTACTCTTAAGAATTAGGAAATTCAGAATGTCTACTTCTTATTGACAAATCTTTGATCAGATCTAATTTCAACTACTGTCCATTAATTTGGTATTTTTGCTCTAAAACAAACACAGAAAAACTTGAAAAACTCCTGCATAGAGCTCTAAGAATAGTATTCAATGATTTTAATTCTACATATGACATACTATTAAAAAAGTAAATATACCTACTTTACATTTATTTAGAATTAAAACTATAGCCAAAGAAGTGTTTAAATGCCGGTATGGAAATTCACCACCATATATCAATGATTTAATTCAATTTAAAAATTCCAATTTCAAAAAAGTGTCAAAACAGTCAAATGCGGTAAGAATTCTTTTAGGTTTGAAGGCGCCCAAATATGGAACAGTCTCCCCAATGATATCCGCAAAGTTAAAAACTACAAAGAGTTGGGGAGACTGATCCAGGTCTGGAGTGGCCCAAGTTGTAAATATGCTATGTGTATGTATATTTGCTATGTGTCTATCAATTTGCTTAGTTTTAATTTATGTTAAATGCATAGACTGCATGTTTGTTCGTTTTGTTTTTGTGGTGCATCCTTTTTCAGTTTGCTATGATGTGCTTTGATTATATGATGTGTTTATTTTTCCTTTAAACCCTGTATTTTTATGCTACTTGTATCCTTGTTGTCTCTTATGTATGTTTTGTTCTAATTAAAACGCCTTATTTTTCTCTTCCATTAGGCTGTGCATGCAACTTAATTTAGTTGTCTTTGTTGTTACTTTGTATGTGTTTTATTTTGTTTCCATTTTTTCATGCTATTTTAGTTCTATCATAAATTTTTATGTACTACTTTTTAAGTAAGCAAAATTATTTATTTATTTATTTTTTAAGAAATCTTTTATTATGTATAAATTCTACATGTTAACTATTTCTTTTTTAATTGATTTATATTCTTATCATATTTTTTTATTTATTTCACATTGATACATGTATCATACTTAAATTGTCAGCTCAGTTTATACTACAGTCATTAAGTATCTTTAAAACTGTTAATATCTTTAATACAATATGTACTGTGCATGTCATGTTACTTAATGCTACTTAAAGAATAGACAAGGCAGAGTTACGTTTCTTGTGCTATGCTTATCTACTTAATGATATCTATCTTCCTACAAAGGTTTATGCTGATATCTCTTATAGTTTAAAGTGTAAAAATAAACAAAGGGAAATAATTAGAAAATTAGGCAAGGCAGAGTTACGGTTTTTGTGCACTGCACACTTACTCAATGAAATCTGTCTACCTACAAAGTGTCATGATGATACCTCTTGTTATTACAAAGTTATGTCCCGGAAAAGAATAGCAGACGTACAGATAAAGCAGCAACTATATGCTCAACCTTCAGGAAGCATAAAAAATGACAATCTTGCTGTAAAATGTATGGCCTTGCTAAATCAATAGCTTTTGCTTCAGCAGAATATATGAAGCACTATCGGGTGGTCTCATTTGATATGTAAAATTATTTACAAAAACAGCACTGTACCTACTTTGCAACCATCTTTGGAACCGTACATGCTTATATGGAGAAAATATTCATGTTTTTCTTTGAATTTTAAACAATGTTCCTTAAATATTTCACTTGTATTGGATGGTTTTTTACAATTTTAACTTCTGTAAAATGTAAGTCCACGGAAGAACACATCTCACTACGTTTTGAAGAATATAATGTTAGAACTTGTCTGTCCTAAAACTCTTAACATTAATTATCATCCTTTTTTTATCTTCCTTACAATTGTCATCAGAATATTCACCTCCACGACTCGAATCAATTGTTCTGTTGCATGTATTTGCTCATTTGGTCATTAATATCCCTTAACTGTTGTAATTGTGTTAACCGTTTTTTTTTATTATTTAGCCTTGTGGCTATGTAGGTAGTAATGTCATTTTTCTTTCCTCGAGCAAAATTTTCATCCCATAGGTGGTTCTTTATGTCTTCTCGTACAATAAAATCTGGAGAATGTGTCCGATATTTTGGGTCTATTGTAAATTTTTCATAACTATCTTTTACAGTAATGCTTAAACACTGAACACCGTATACACATTTATTATTTTATGTTTTTGCACGCGTTCATTGAACGCCGCCTTTCCTTGTTGATCTTGTTTGTCATATTTTAATTTTATACTTTTTAAATTGTATTTGCTCTTTACGCAACACATGTCTTTAGGCTAAAACATTCTTTGTAAATCATTTAACAATGATGATTTAGTTACAATCTCTTAATAACCAAAATATAGTGAGAGACTCGTGAGTAGTCCATATTTTGATACCATACACAATTGTTTGGCTATAATGACTGGAGACATTTGAATATCAATCGACATTTTGTCTGTAATTATTGGATTCCGCAGTAAACACTACGGATTTTAAAACGGTAAATGTATAGCTTACCAGTATACCACTTGATTTACAAGCAGATGACAAGGTGTAAGGCCCGTATTCAAAATCGTTGCTTTCACTCACCCTCTTTCAGTAAATCCAATATAATTGCTTATCGGTCAAGACAGTCCCGGCTTTTTCAGTAAAGTTTTATTCAGATTATTAAGACAGTTTCGAGTAAACTTAGGCAAGTAGATTTTTTTCAAATTAGGAGGGAGATACCTTTAGGTGTTCTCATTAAAATGATCCTGAAACCACTTGAGTTTGAGTTTGAATTATTTTGGTCACATATACATTGAAATTGATCATATAAGGGGACTCATAGATTTGAGGAAAAACTGTTGATAAACAGATGCTTAGCGACGTTATGTTATGTACTGTGGAGCACTTGTTACATCGGGTAACTTAACGGCGGGCGAATAAGTATCTAATTTACGGTTGGATGGGTAGTTTAATCAGATTGATTTCGTTGATATTTTTGTCAGTATAAATTATATTTATATATGCTTTTTCTAATTTGGATGTTTTAAAGCACCGTTCTTATTATTTTTCATGCTCTTTGTTTTGATGATCTATGACCTAAAATGTTAAAGATATTGTTATATTTTCAGATTTATTTGCCTGTCATGATCGGTGATTTATTGCAATAATAAACGCTATCGTTAACGACAAAATGTTGAGCGTCTCGCCTGTTACAAATATGCTTTACATTTGTATAAAAAGTTTCCATTGTCGAAGCGAGTGGTTTCAATTCCTTCAAACTTGTACCTACAAGGGTGTTTTAAAAATTATTTAAAGCTTTGTGTTTGCTGAAGTACTTCAAAATTTGCTTAATAAGAGTTAGCCCATGATAAATGTTACTTACTTTGTTTGCTAAAGAAGGCTTTGACCTGCAATAAGTGGCATTGGTTACTCCACCGCATTCTCTTTTTATCCATGGATATAGCTGTTGCTTCGTTGGCAATGTGACCGTCGATGTAAATGATTCTGGACTACAGTCCTCTGATGATTTGTCGTGTAAGTCTAAAAATATGCCTATATAATCGTTTATGTTATGAATGTTATTAATGATAATTATAATAGTAATAAATGTATTGTTTCGTTTTTGAAATATTGAAAAGTATCAGTTAGATACAGGTTATATCACTGTTTTAATTTGGGATCGGCATTTAATTCCCAGTCTATATATTTGCAGATATTTCAAAGAATACAAGACGGAAAAATATTTTTATGATGTCATGAATTACCATAACATAAACTTTGATGGCGTCTGTATATTTTTATTGAAACGGAACAAAATAAATGTAAACATTTATGTAGATAAACAATATCTTTAAAATGTAATTATTTAAGCTCAGTATGAGTTTGCAGGCTTTTTCACGATTTACTGTTTATTTTACCGAACGAGTATAATGTTTCATTTACTTAGATGCATTTTCTGAATTAAATAATAACTGTTAAAATTGTTGTTTCTTTTTAACCCGTAAGTCGTCTAGCATCAGATCAGGCGGGCGACCATTACAGCAACATCCAGGTCATCAGTATCTCTCCTTATGTTTAGTTTCCCACCGCATGTGTTTAATATAGATAAATATGTTTTCTTTACAAAATCTTTGATTTCTTTATTTTAGAAATAAAAAATATAGAAAAAAGGGATATTTGATTATACAAATAACAAAGATTTAAATAAAACATTCTTGTTAAAAAGATTTTAAAAGATAATTTAGAGAGAGAGAATTGTGTGTATTCATAAGGTTTGTTATTGACATTAAAATTTGATTCTAATTTCAAAAAAGTTAACGTTATTGAAAAATAACATTTGTTTTAGTTTTAAGTATCTGTCTTATTTGAGCCTTCCACTTGTGAAACGCACGACATGGTTACACCTTTGCAATGTACAATCGGTCGACTTTTCAAGCCGTGCTTACGAGAAATAAGGTTGAGTAAACAAAACGAATATCACTTTGCACATTTTGAGTTACTTACTGTTAGTCTCTGAGGTTACCTTTCGTTAGTTGGAGTGGACATTGACATTAAGTATCTTTCTGAATACTCGCCTAAGACTTTCAATTTGTTGTCGGTGTTAATCGAATGAATTTTTTATGTTTTCTTGTTTGATTTTTATTATATTTTGCAAAACTTTACCATGATGTTTTATGCATTGTTTTATACATATTGAAATTAATGAAAAGAAAAGATATGTATTTATGAAATTGATGAAATGTAAAGAAAAAAACACATACTTTATCAGCTCGTGTTTCCTATAACTCACAGTAATATATGTTTGTGAAACCTACAAAATAAAGGTTGTCCTAGTTTTGAACTTGCAAACTACATGGTTACGATTCTGTCAACGAAGTTGCGGACAATGGCTGAGAAACAAAAATAAAATGACCGAGCCTAAACTTATTCCGCACAGGTGTATCTCCATCAGTTTGAAGTAAAGTTTCAGGATAGTATATATGAATTAATTGTACATGAAAGAATTAATATAGGCATGAGGTGTGTGTACTGCGTATGCGACCCACGCCAAAAACTGTCATTTTACATACTTAACACAATATCTTAGAAATAGAGTCACGATATATTAACCTAATAAGTGGTCAATGGTGTAAGAAAACTGTATAATGTTATGGCATTGGCATAGACCTTAAGTCTAACGCTATAAGGTGAAATTCAAGGAAGACATAAAATATATATGTTTACAGTGCATTCTTTTCTTCACACAGTACTCATAAAAAAAAACGTCACTTGCAGTCGTGTTTAAAACTTGAAAAGTACCAGAATATTTTTGCATTCATTACTATACAAGTGTCATAAGAAATATATAATATGTTACAAACAACAAGAAGAAATGGGATACCTCTAGTCAAGCGATCATGAACAGTAGAGAGACATGGATGAAGCAGTACTTAGTATCTCAGCAGTTTTAGACTGTTAAACACTGAGTGTGTACAGAATTGAAATTCAAAAAATAAAATGTGTAGGTCTTGAATAAGAAGGTGGCTTCTTATGTACAGACTCAATCAAACCGAGTCTGCAATTTCCATGTAATTTTGATTAATGATTCCGAGGGATCACTTTGTCTCCAGATGTTTTTTATATAAAAAGTGTATCCCTAACAGAGGTGATACTTTGATAAAAATTTAAGATAAAGACACATAACGTATTTATGACAGCATTGTGTTGCAAGGTATTTTTTTAATTTGTTCTCTATAATCAAATTAAATGATGCCTTGTTGTTTCTTTGTATGTTCGCTCAGCACTGGAGTACTAATTTGAAGTCCGTCGAGTATTTAAACGCTGTTGTCCATTTTGTTTTTCTTATGACATACATATCCAAATTTGAATTTGCTTGAAAGCTTGTTTCGGGAGAAAAGATAACCACTGCTGCCCATGAACAGGATAAACAACCCAAGCTTTCAACATTTACAATGTTGCCGTTTTGTACGTACTTTAGGGATACCTTTTCTAAATCTTTTATCTTGATTCTGGGACAAAAAAATTGATTCTTACAATCAGCAAATCACATATCAGACATAGAAATATCAAAAGGCACATCAATGAGGACAACAATAAAAAACAACAACAATAGTTGACAATCGCAGTCTTGGTGTTACTGAGTCTGTTCATAAAAGATAATAATCAACATCGTCCATGCTCCCTTTTGCACATGATTAATGGATGTTCAGCCCTCATCACTTAAAGCAACCTAAAGATCAAGGAAATATAACAACACTAAGATGTTGATATAACAAAATATACATATAGATGTCATCTAGTTAGACCACTCCTCTTGGTATATGACATTGTTTCCATTTAAAGTTTTCTTGGCGGGCGTTTCAAACACATTTGTCAAAACGGAAATTCTTTAAATGTTTATTTTCTTGAGGACATGGTCAGTTCATATAAAACAGGGAAATATTAACTGAAAGCTATAAACCGACAATATTATATCAAAATATGAACCTTTAAAGTTAAGTGATGTCATATTTTCATGAGGAGGATTAATAAGTTCTTACATGTGCAATATATCTTAAACATCCTCAAATAAAATATAACAAAAACTGTAAACATTTCAGACCTGATTTTATCAAAGATAACGAAATGTGAACGATACCTCACAGCCCATACATATATGCATATATACATATCTAAAATAGCAATAATTTTATAATAATGATACAATATGAGATTAAATGTAATAATTATACCTTGGATGTACAAGTATACATAATCTTTCACAGGCATATATGATAAGAACAACAGGATCAATACATTTGTATTTTTATTTAGTAATTCGCGCCACACAGCAATTGTTTGGAAGAATCATTTTTGAAATACAAATAAAAAAGGAGAACACAGTGCTGTGTACTCATTGTTTAGAAATGAATCAGAAAGAAATGCAGGAAAAGGAAAGTGATAAAATTTAACGGCAGAAATTAAAAATAAACAAGATCGAAATCATCGTTTTCAGCAACATTACGTAAAGGCATAACAATATTTCAGTAGAAATAAAAATAAAATATATTTGCCTTGTTTTGAAAAACGTTCGTGTTAATGCCATGAGTTTTCGAGAGTAAAAACTGCCGTATGCAAAATACAGTCACTTCGTGAATTTTATTTTTAACTTACAAGAAATGGTGTGGTTCCTTTTAATTGTGCTAAAGTTTTAAACAAAATTGTCTCGTGAACAAATTGCAAATCATGTAAGAACAATGAATTAGTATGACTAGTTTATTTTACTTTACTGAGAGTTTTATTTATAACTGTTAATATAAAATGTACAAACAACTGATGTTAAAGTGTAGTTTTATGCAAAAGAATAAGAAAATACTGAATAAACAATTTGAACTGTCTAGAATTAATGGTATCCGTATAAATTTTGCATCAATAAACCATTTCTATCGAAATGCCTTGTGATTCGGAGGCACATTATGTAAATTTTGCGTTTGACTATTATCGATTTTCAAACGTTCTTACCTAAGGATAGATTGACTTTAACGATTTTGATGATCATGAGGAAGCAACAGCAAGATAAATGGTAATGGGAAAGAAAAGGGGGAAAAAGGGCCAGACCAAGCTCCTTTTTAAACACAGGCAAATGAACTAATGTGCAAACTGAGAAACTTTGCTAGCAGAACTATGAATCATAATAATCACTGTACATTTATTTTTTAAGATATTTTAGAGTTTGATTAGAGTGCATAATTATACAAACAAATTGCGTTTATTTCATGGCATTTACTTCAATTCATAATTTAGCTAAACATAGCTAGTCCCTAGCTGTTTCAAAGCACAGTCCCTTTTGTCCCTGTGCATTAATCTTTTATTTATCTATTTACCGTATTGCAATATATATGACCGAGTCTCGCATATCCTTTCCCTTTTTGTATTAAAAGAAGAAACGAATAAAGCTAAGTATTTGGCACTAAACACGTGAATTGATTTGCTAATGATACGTAACAAGTTCACACGAATAAAAAATGTTGATTTCAACTTCCCTTATATAAAAACATCATTTACCTCAAGACAGGTTTATGCAGTTTTAATAAACAGAGAATATTGAAGGAAAATTCCATAGCATAAAATTACACTTCGTTGCAGTGCCAAGACATATAATTAGTTTTGGAGAGCAATTAGTTTTGCTTGAGAAATATAATCACCTCGTTAGAATGGCGTTAACATAACGAGAAACGGATTGTTATTTTGTCTTTTACAAATCAAGTATATGATTGATCTTAAAAATATGCTTTTTCGTAGAAGTAGTGTATGTCATTTGAAAGAAACTATCGTTATTTTTCATTTTGAGCATGACTTTTGAGGAAGATTTTGTATTTCTTTTATTAAGCAGAACATATTATAAGTGTCAAAATATGTATGCAGTGATAATCAGTTTGGTTATTACGACCGCTCATCTATACTCCAATATCTATACTTCATCTTTTGATAAAACAACTTTTGAAACACTGATAGCAAATTCCTAATTTCTTCATCAATGTGATGAGCATTTAAATGTACATACACATATTCTCGTATATGTTTAAATTAAAACCAACTTAATGTGTTTTACTACGCCGTGGATATTAAAAGTGATACACATTATTTCTTTAAAGTATAATTTGTTTGTCATATTTATTGTTGTAACAAAAATTACTCAAACACATTATTTTATGCGACTATAGAAACCTGGACAAAAACACGACTATTGCAACATATCTAGCTAGCTTGGTAACTAAACATATCGTTTATTGTAAACAATCCGGGGTATGTTTTGATGGTCTCGGATACCTCATCTTAATTTCTAAATTCACTGTCATTTCTAACCTGGCAGAATTCGCAAACTATGTGGTTATATCTTTAAAACGTGAAACGTGGCTTTAAGGCAATCATCTGATTTGTCACAATTATATAAAATGATTTGTACTACGTCTGAATATATTCTTACTTATCACATTGAAGCTTAATGTTTCGAGAATTAATGAGATATAATGTATCATCATTATAAGAAAAAGGTAGTTGTGTCTCATGAATTTGAAGCTATATTCATAATGCATTTTCATTGTACAATTTTATAAAGCTATTTAAGCTGCCCTAGTATTAAGGGATATCCATTACGAAATAGAATTCTGAATACATTTGATGGTTCACCGCAATATAGGATATAACTGGATTTGTGTGTGTGTGTCCGAGTGTACGTGTGGGCGCTTGAGTGTAATTTATTTATTTGAAGAGTAAAAATATTTGTTGTTTTTTCTAACAGAACCTAAAATGATTAAAATTCAAAACATGCTTCATAAAACTAACATTGTGTTATAAGTTTCAAGTTTATTTCAAAGTACATTTGGACAATATGTCCATGCATACACAGTACATATAACAAAGCATACAATACAATCAAATGGTCAATGTCACACTTTATAAAACATATATCATTAAGTTACACAGTATTTTTAGCAATCAGAAAACGTAAACTATAGATAGAATATACTATCAACATGTCTCAATTCATATACTTGTAAATAAATACTAAGGAAAGATACCATCCTATTAATAAGGAAGTAAATCACAAAACAAAACGAAAATAAGTGTATGTAAGATACAGTTATACAGCGTTTGGGACAAACTTTTGATTAACTATAGAGAATAGTGTTTCGAACATCGAAAGCTTTAAATATATACATTGATAAGTTTCTAATTTCTATTTCATTTTCTGAATTCATCAATGTAACAAATTTAGGTATATTTGGTCTTTTCCAAAAGTAATAAAATGTTATAAAATATCTCCACTGACGATTAGTATTAAGGAGTAGGTCACAATAGTTTCATACCCACTTATCTTATAACAATGTACTTACCCTTTTCTATGTTTAATAATCTTATGTTTACAATTATAGTGTTTGTTGTGGTGTGACCAGTAATTTGCCAATGTGCCGTTAAACCATGAACGAACAACCATACATCGACAGAAACATAAAATATTTCCTTAAACTTAATAACTGTATTATATGTAAACATCATAACAGTTAAGCAATAAGTTCGTGCAGGCGCTATTTACTATTGAGCATACCATACTACCCTGAACAACATCATCACCGACTTACTCTAAATGGACTAAAATAGACAAAAACAAACAATGTTTTTGAACAAGCCTTGGGTGCATGCCAACCGACTAAACTTTATTTCATTACCCTCGTACAAATCTCTTTAACAAATATACACTGTAAATATATCATCACTATAACGAAAACAAAATGAATACAATTACCATTGTATCAATAATGGGTACAATTTCCATTGTATCAAATTTATACGTTTTTAACATGTTTTATAAAAAGTTTTATCATATATCGTATAAAACAAGGTGGGTCGAGTACAGAGGCTACACACAAACTGAACGTGAAATTCATGACTGGAGGACATGCAACAAAGGGAAATCGATTTACGTCGGTTTCAAATTGTACCTTAGATAAAACAATTAAATGAGGGATTATACAAAAGGAGAAGCAGACAGATAAACTATTTTATTTCACTGTATTTCTCCTTGATGACATCTGTTTCTATCTAAAGAGCTAAAACAATAAAAATAAAACAATTATGATTATTAAACAAATGGTATTAGAAAGAGGTTTGGTTTCTTAGTCACTGCATTTTTCTAAAATTCTGGAAACAAAGTGATCCCTCGGAAGCAATAATCACAACAAAATAACATAAGAATTGCAGACTCGGTCTAAGATGGCATCTTTTTCGTATTTGTTTAAGTCAATTACTTTAGTATATATTATATATTTGCTACTGATACGTATTTTATGCCATTGCAATTTGCATTTACCAAGAGGACAGTGACCTACTTTCTTGTCCTTTGATGTTCATCCATGGAATTTAGACCATGTGCACAGTTTGAAATGTAAAATTGAAACTAAATATCATGCGAGCAGATGGCCTAGACTTTGCCAAGTTGCCTACTTTCTAATAGGATATACAGGATATACAGCTATGCTATATGACAATGTGGACAGTTTTAAATGTAAAATTGAACTTTTATATCAAAACATAAAAACTAAAAAAAACCGTATGTTCTTATACAACTATAATAGTGTTGTATTAATGAGGTGACTCGTTACTCGACTCAGTATGTAAATGGCTGTCCTACTCTCCCTGGCGTCGGCGTCCGCGTCCGTGTCCAGATTTCAGATTAAAGTAATGATGCAGTAAATTATTCATCACTATAACCTTTTCATTTCTTAAGGTATCAACTTCAAACCTCAAATATATGTTCCTTATCAACCGCATCTGATGTGATAAGGCTCAATAGTTTCGGATTTATCTCCCCTTGAACTTAGAATTTTCCTTAAAAATATCATTTTTCACTGTTACTTCTTTATTTCTTAAGCGATCAACTTCCTACTTAACATATATGTTCCTTATTATTAACTATATCTTATGTGACAAGGTTCATAACTCTAGCACCAATATTGCAAGAATTATCTCCTCATCAACTTAGAATGTTTTGCTTGAAAAATGTTATTTCTTTACAATTGCTTCTTTACTTCTTAAATTTGAAGGTATCTACCTCAAACTTAAAATACATATTCCTTACGATCAACCACATCTTATGTGCCAAACTCTTGAAGCAATATTTTCAGATTTTTTTAAAGAAATATTATAACTTCTTAACTTTTAAGGTTTCTCCTTCAAACTTCAAATATATATTTCTTATCATTACACACATCATGTGTGACAAGGTTCAAAACTATAGCGTGACTATTTTCAGAATTAGTCCCCCTTGAACTTTGGAATTATGATAACAATGTTAGTTTTTTACTAAAACTTTCTGTCATATGGATAAGTGTTTTAAAACGCAAGCTCCTATAATCCCAGAAAGACCTTTATTTAATTTGTGATTTTTTTTAATTCATTTTGTAAATTGATCTTTTAAGTTGTATCTTTGTTATTATATCTACTCTAGACTTAAGATAAATAAGTGGTCTGTGTCATTTCTCTCATCATGCCTGTCAAGGTTCATAACACTAAAATTTTTTGTCAAGAGTCATTTCCTCTTTGAACTTATAATTTTATTTCAAAGACTTCAAATGATTTTTGCTCTTTATATTTTTGTTTTGAAGGGATTGACTTCCGATTTCAAATTGCTGCCTCTTCCATTTAATCATAGAAATGTCTGTTAAATATTATAATGCATATTATGTTGTGAAAAAAATAAAGAACATTTAAATTCTTTCTTGATACTGATTCAGAAATACATATATATCATACTTGATTTTTTTCATAATTTTGTCTTCCTTACTGCATCCGGTATTAAATTAGTCGAGCCCCGCTGTCTACTGTGACAGCTCTTGTTCATAAATGCAATCTTGTTTCTAAAATTTATTACTGGAAGATTCTTTTCAAATACCTAAAACATTTTTTAAGTTATGTTCAAGACAAAAAACGTGGGACAAAAGGACGTACACATATCGCCAACCAAGTTGTCAGCGGGAAGTAAAATCATTTTAAGATATATAAGTTTTACTGATGAAAAATAACAAAAACAATGAAACAAAGATCAGCAAAGCAAATACTGCAAAAAATTCACATTTAAATGCTCAACTTCACGAACATAATAAAGCTTTCAATGTATACTAATCACAAGTTATCTCGGAATAAATGTTTTAAAGAAAGCATGGGTTCACAAGGTTATTCGAAGCTGAACAATGAGAAATTCAATCACGAGGATAATTCGTCTTAGTAACAACATAACATTGTACGCCTTATTTAGCATTATCGAAGCTATACGAGGAAGTATAATGTTGCACCTGCTATGACAACTGCCTTATAATCATTGCCTGACTATCACTTTTATCAGGTTAGTAACCTGTTAAAAAATTGCAATAGCTTCTGCCAACCTTTTAATGCTACACTGCTACACGTGTATCTCGTTTTAATTTCCAATTTAGTTCCTGAAAATAACGAAGCAATTCGTTTTATTCTGGATTTGATCTGTGAAGCTTGCCTTAAACCAAATTGTAGAATTGAATTTTGAGTGATTTAAAGTAGCAAATAGATTAATGATGAAATTTGAATTTGACATGTGGCGGGAAGGGAAAAAGGAACGGAGTAAAATCTACCTCAGTTATGTTAGGTTGTGTATATAAGCAAATGAAATGAAATATAAAAACAAAAAAACAAACAGCAAAAATAAAAAACAAAACAAACGAAAAACAAAAATGGGAAGGAAGTAGCCGCACTTTACATGTTGATTTTAAAGGTACAGGAACGGAGGCTTTTGCTTTAATGCGAGTATACATACCATTCATTTCACGGATCAAGTGTAGTAAATTATTATAGTTGTTTGTATACTTCAGTCTAACGAATTGTCGGATCACTCGGGTTTAACAATAATTAATTTGAGGACAAAAAAGAGAAAATCATAAGTCACAAGATGTCAGATAATAACACATTTAGCCTATGTGATATAACTAAAATAAATGAATTTTATTCAATTCTTAGCAAAAACGGTGTGATCTTAAAGAGATATAATTTCGATGATTCACCTGTATGTTCTTTCACTGAGGTATCAAATGAATGTCCTCATAACGTTTTCGGAAGCACATATTCAACAAAATAAACAATTATTATAACAAAAAAGCAACAGGATTTGACTCGAACTGTTTCACCCAAGAAAAGAGTTTAAAAGAAAAACAACAAGGAATGTTTTTGTTAAAAAAATCTTATATAAACTTTAGACAATAATGTATTAATACAAAAAAGCAAAACAAACAATTATAACAACATCAAATGTATACAAAAGTATAAGAATAATTTAAAAAGGATTAATAATCTTAATAGTTCAAGCAAATCTCAGCCGTGTCAATTTTGGAGAATAATTAATTCACATTACTCTTAATCTTAGCCAACAGCAGAACATATTGATATTGACGACTTATTTTTTAACGTTTTATTGTTCAGATAATACGCATTTGAACGATGAGGAACGAAGTGGTAATTATGATGAATTTTATGATCACTATGTAAGAGATTAAATATACCAACACTCCTTTCCATTTATTTTACAGATAATACTAGAATTATTTAACATAATTTTTAAATCTGGGGTATACCCAACGTCATGGGGTCAGGAATCATAATTCCAATATTCAAAGTGGGGACATTAATGAAGCCAAAAGGGAGAACTCTTATTAATATCATTGCAAAAACATATTCTCAGTTTTATTATGTCGTCTTTCAAAATTGTCTATCAATTATTATAGAATCATTGATAATAAATATGGATTCTTTACAATCTATATCATGTATATATAAATCATGTTCCCGTAAAATTTATACTATGTATTTATAGATTTTGGAAAATATTTTGACGAATTGGAAAGGTCATTTTTATTTAAGAAACTTGTTAACAAAATGGCAGATTCTAAATTCATTAAAGCAATACAATGTATGTATAGTACTGTTAAAGCAGTTGCAAGACATAATGAACGCGTTTCACCATTTTTTTATTGAAACATCGGAGCAAAAAGTGGGATATCCTAGCATCAGTGTCTTATTTTTATTCGTTATAAATGATATATTAACCAGCCTCGATAACACTATTGGGCACATTTTTAATCTCGAAGAAATTAAGTTGTTCATACTCGTTTTTGCCGATGATGCCGTACTTTTTTAACATTCACCGGAAGCGTTACTGTCATTACTTAATGATCTTTAAAATTATTGCAACGGTTGGAATTTAAAGGTAAACACTAAGAAAACTAAAATCATGATTTTCGAACTAGGTCGTCATAATATAAACACTTATTTTCCACATTACACATCTTGAAGAAGCGACATCATTTAAATATCTAGGAATAATTCAAACCGGCCACATGCATCATACACAAAAGAAACTTGCCCAGCATTCTTTATTTGCTTTACATAATTTATTTATTGTTTTTAATAAAATAAACCTTCAAAAGAAAAATGTAAACTATATTATTCTTTGGTAGGGTCAATCAAAAATAACGGCGCCAAAGAAATAGCAATTACGAGGGTAAAGATATTGAGCATATACATTGAAAAGTTTTAGGAAAGACATTAAGCGTTAAAAATCAACTAATCTAGTCGGTATTTACAGGGAATTGGGACGGTATCCAATTAGAATACAAGCAAACTTATTATGATTAGTATTGGTACAATATACTGTATTATGAACATTTATTGTAAAAATGTCTTACACTTTACCTATTTTACGTAATGGTTATATGATATATGTAGTTTAATACCAAATGAAATATTGAAATTAATTTTAAAAAATATTTTTTGACCTTTTCATGAGCTACATGTAAGAAACAACAGCATGCTACCGTCTGATATAAATATAGCCTCAGATGATATGGGCTTGAAAGGGTCAGGCTTGCCGAAATTTGGGTGAATGTTAATCTCTATCTATAGAAACACATTTTGAGCATCAGCTGTAGACAGATTTTATATCGGAATGGTGATGCTAGTTCTCTGCTGCATACTTTAAAGCTGAAATGTTAAAGCGGTTATGCACAAAGTCAATATCGGATGTTCACAACAGCTCTGTTTGGAAGTAAATCTTGCTTTCGAAGCCTGTTTATATTATCAATTTACAAAAAAATATGTAAAGATTTAAGTATGAGTAATTTTTACTGATTTCAGACGGCGTTGTTTACCAATTACAAATTGAAATGTATCATATCACGACATTATAATCAGGTGGAAATGCTCTATAACATGACAAATATGAATTTTATTTATAGTTGGCATCTATGTGGGATGTAGAAACTTAGATATGAGAGACTTGTGATATTAATAAGCAGGAAATCAGGGTTCATTACATTAATAATGTCACATATTTTATGGATTTTTCTGCTGTTTAGAGTAGTGAGAATACACGGGATAAAACCCTTGATATGTCCAAATGTTTGTATGTGTAACATAGATGATAGAGCCGGGGATTTGTGCGTGGATTGTACAAGTACGAAT
Source organism: Ruditapes philippinarum (assembly GCF_026571515.1). Taxonomy (NCBI): domain Eukaryota; kingdom Metazoa; phylum Mollusca; class Bivalvia; order Venerida; family Veneridae; genus Ruditapes; species Ruditapes philippinarum. Next base: position 180,125 of record NW_026859939.1, read on the forward strand.
CTGACGTCACTTCCGTTGGATTTAGATATGAACACGGCGATACTGTAAGTTTTGTTCTTGATAGATTATAATTTATATTTCTTTGCTATATTTAATTCAAGTCTGCGAGTACATCGTTGCTAATTTGTGGAGTTTTTAATATTTTGAGTATACACACAATTATGTTACATTCAATAATATATTCAGTCTTAAGTTAATGGCCGGTTTTTTTTTTGCTTTATTTTTGCAAAACTTTCAAACACATACGAATAAAATTCAAACTATGTCACACACAATCTGTAAGTCTTAAAAAGAATACGAGGTGTGCTAAAATATGAATGCAACTGGGACAGTTTTCAGAAGTGCTTAACAAACAGTGCCAAAGTAATTATCTCAATCCTTCAGAATACCCACCAACATGTGATTGACAAAGTTTCAGTCTTTTATTCCAATTTTTATATGAGTTAAAATAATCTTTTAGCGGTTTACTGTTAAGGCACTTGAAAATAGCTAGCCGAACCAAGACTTTTTGCGTTTAATATTTTCTTCTAGCAAGGTGTTTTTTAAGCCTTGGAAATAGGAAAAAGTCACAACGGGCAAGATCTGGCGAGTAAAAAGGGTGAGGAAGTTCGGCAACCTTTTCTTGTTTCAAATATTCTCGTACAATAGCCGCTTTGTGTGACGAAGCATTGTCATGAAACAACCTGACACCACGGATACTAGTTGCTGGTCGGCGGTTTTAGAAATATTTTTTTAATTTATGAAAGACCTTTGATAAACTTGGCATTTACAGATTTACCCTTTTGTACGGCAATTTGAATAGCAGGACCTAGATTGGTAAAAAATACATACCTAACCCTTTTGACGCTTATGTTGAGTTTTGTTTTTGACTTCCTTTGGTTGCCCATATTTTGTTATTTATCTTTCGCTTGGGCTGATAAAAGTGAACAAGCGTCTCATCGCCAGTGATGACATTTCCAAAAGATCGATTGTTGTATTAAGGGAACTGTTTCAACAATTGTTTGAAGATTCTTACCCAAACACGTTTATGCTCATTTTGGAGATGGGGAATTCATCTGGCACGTATCCTTTTCATTTTAAAGCACGTATGATAATTCTTTGATCGGCGCAACAGAGATACAACGCATTTAATGGCTTCCAGTACCGTCCATGAACAGGGTCAATCAAACCGAGCCTGCAACATTTTTAATTTTGACGTGTTGGGCTTTCTTTAGGGATTCTGTATTTATCTATTTTGTTTTAAATCTTGCATCAGAAGCAATCAAATCCTCTTTTGTTTTTCAATCATTTTTGGCGAAGTTGCAGTTTTTGGACGGCGCTGCATAAGGTGCTTCTTTTTACTGAATCCACTACCGTCTACTATTAAATTACTTACACCACGGTGTAACAGATGGAAAAGAAAAGTCATTGTTTCCATAAACCAGACATATTTCAATAAATTTGTCGTTCGCCTGTATACCCAGAATAAATCGGTTCTTGATATACGACCATATTTGGTCAGCGAAAGGAGACCTTTTCCAAAATCATTTTAGCTTTAGTATATATGAGTAGATAGCGTTATGCCTACGTCACTGCGGGGACCGGTCGGTATAGAGAGATGGGTCACCGTTGATAATTTGAGATCGGAGAGAAACATTTCAATCATGTCCGAAAAGAAGTGGGCAGTCATTCTCCCTCTGTGGTCCATCAGGTATTCGGACGGTTTCCGTAGGGTACTCGCCCGGTCAACCGTTGGAAACCTTTGGCAGCTTCTTAATGGACACATGTCGATATTCGTAAGGTAACCGACATACTACTGTACGATAAATGTCCAATTGCCCTCCGTTATCCGGCCTGTAAGCAACAATCGTACGGTGACGATTAAGTATACGTGCGATTTCTGGTCGGCTGTCAGACGGTATTCGTATGGCATGCTATCCCATTTTCCGACCTTCATTCACATCCCCTCTTTGTTGGCATTTTTCCTTGCCTTCTTCCCCCTCTGATTTCTCCTCCTTCTTTGATTTCTGTTTTGGATGTATATTACACTCTGAAATCAAAATGTTCCAAAAGAGATTGTAAATGAAACTTGAAAACTTTAAGAAACCTCTGTATAAAAACTGACAGAATATATATGTGTAATTGAGTTTCTAAATACTTGCCATCGTTTGCCCGTATAGGCGAGATCTCCAGAGGGTATTAGTTGTTTTAGATTTTTGAGGACAGCGCAAGATACAGAGAGCAAGATGCCAAATTTCGGAAAAAAATATGAAAAACAAGATCAATAAATCAGAACATCAAACAATCTTCTTATTCTTAGCCTATCCAAGTTTTTAAGTCCAGATTACAAGGCTAGTGATTTAACCGATTCAGCACTGCACGCTGGCTAGTAAGAGAATGATGTTGGTATTGTGGACTTTGACAGTAATCCAACTTGAATATACATACCAGAGCACAGTTCAGCCTTCGCATCGTTCCTGGACAGTCTGTCAAACAGTTAAACAGTAATAATCTCTTTCACTTTCGTAAGGTACTTATAACTTCTGTACAACTAAAGTGACCTTCACTGTCGTCCGAGAATTGAACCCGGGTCGCTTAATTCACAATTCAAGGCTTTACCTGCCGTAAGGTCTGTTTAATAACCCCAACGCTATCCTTGCGGACACCTTAGGACCATACGTGCAACGTACTGCGTCCATCCGGTGCCCGGTCAGTAACCTGACGAGACGCATTCGGTGACCACTCAGATACAGCTTGGAATCTGTAGGAACATTTGGCGCCATGGAGGTGAAAATATTAATCGGTATGTAACCGATAACAAAAGGTGCCCGGACGGGTATCGGAGGGTATTTTACCATGTCTGCTACAGTGAGCTGGCGATGTACCGGATGCCGGAAGAAAATAACTCTGCACTAAAATTCTCCGATAACCCGTACGGTGTCTCAACGGTCACTTGACACCGGCCGGAGACCTTTAAAAAATTGGCAATTTCAGCCCGTTCAGACATCGGTACCCCATCGTAAACCTAATCGGAGTTTAATGTGACAAAGGCTTTAATCGGGCTATTGTCAAAGCTAGAATGAACTGATTTACACATGTATTGTATCAATTGAGAGCATATACAACCATTTAAGCAATACATGTACATAGGCGCAATTAACTTTCTTTAATAAGCTGATTCTATGTTTAGATTGGGAAAATTCATTTTAGCAAGTGAATACTATACTACACCTAGTAATATGATTTAATGGATTTGTTCTGTTGACTTCTATTTGAACCAATGAGACTGCAGCTATTTTTTAATCAAATAATAATACTGATCCAGCTCAAGACGAAAGCAAAAAAAAAGCATAATATCATTCTAGGTCCGTTATTGGTCGTTTTAAATTTGAAATGCAATTAAAATTGAGTTCTAATTGATCAAACTGCCCAAAGTCACCTCAATCGTATCTTTTCTAAAATCGAAACTACATTTTGATCTGGCATGCATATCATTTATATTTTAGTTAATTTGTCAGTTTAAATCCGTGTCTAATTTGCTTAACTAGTCTCAAGTTACTACTGAAAGTTATCTTGTCCTGCTAAAATTAAATACATTGCATACATATTTGGTTATCGCAAAATAAGTCATGTTTCGTTCATTAGTCATTCAAATCCATTTACTATGTTTAATGAGATTTCAAGAATGCAGCTTTCTCCAAAAAATTGATACCAAACATATACAAGAAATGTAATGTTTTGGAACGTTCACAGAATGAATGAGAATCGACGTACGTCACACTTTTGTGTCTTATTAATCATCTGAAAGTTATTAAAAACAATTTTCTTCTTACATAAATACACGAATAGTCTATTCAATCATTTATCTTAGCTTTAAATAATTTTAGACAGAAATTTGTAATATTATACGCCGGAACATACAACAGAGACAGGTGTGTCTGAAATATACTTCATTTGACTACCGCGGAACTCAAATGTAAATTTACCATGACAAATATTTTCCATGACAAATCGATTTGAAGGATTTATCACTGACAATGCACATGTAGTTGTATATATTCTTAAGGATTACTTACCTTTATTGTTATTCCTTAATAGCTAGCAGTTTCATATTATACTTGTAAGGATCAATTAAAAGACTAAAAGTGTTCAGACAAATACAAAATGTACCTATAGATACTACAGTTGAAAGTGAAAACGCTCAAAGTCTTCCAACATTTCAAAATGTGCAATGCTACATGTTTTTATTTCTTTTGTCATTGTCAGCCATATATTACAAGAATCAGACAATGGCTGCTGATACAGACCGGATTATGTAGCACGAGGGTAACCGTTAACGGTCGTAAAAGGACCTTGTCGAGTTTACGGTTTACAGTTTCCCGAGATATTCCTATTTTGTGATGATAATCGGTAATTATTTTTATTGCATATTACACATAAATCAGATAATCAAACTAATATTTTCATTCAGCACAGTAGCGTATGAATTTACAACCCCATTAAAACCTGCGACATGACGTCATTTGAAGCATGAGATTTGTCTTAAAAGGGGTTTTAAGAAAGCCTTTTCTAGCACCGGTTTAAACAAAATAGAAAATGCCAACTAGCACCCGCTGAAACATCAAATATCTTCATTTACTACTCTTCCTTTATCACGGCACCCGTGAGAGAACTGTTTTTATGCTCATTCGATGAAATAAAATTTCATCTTACGCACAAACAAACAAATATCCTCTATGTATCCCACTCTATGATTAAACACAATATAAAGAAATAATGAATATGATCATTGCCTGTCAAAATCTGGTAAAACTGACTGTTAATATCCAAAAATCAAATATTCACACCCACACACTTTTTTCTTCAATTTCCAGTAGTTTTCCATTTGATGTTCATATAAAATATCTCTATATTTATGAGTATTTTGCTACTAAATATTCCGGAGCGAAAATTATAATAATACAGCGAGCGTTTTTTGACACATGAAGGTGAAAAATATCATAATTGCGTAGTCCTCTTTATGAATAATTATAAAATTCACTACGAATAATTGTTATGGACTTTAGTTTTTATTTTAATAAATGTTGATATTGTATTAAGCGGGAAGGCATGGAAATGATACATTATTGAAAATAATTGTTACCACTACGTTAAATCGACATTTGTCTCACATCAACTCAAGGTCGCTTGTATTATGCATAAAAATAATTTAATTTGTACTGTACTGTCAGAACTAGTTATAGAGAATCGCCACCGCCGGGAGATTATGTATATTTTATCAGACGATAAAGCTCGCAGGTCAAGATTTATCACTTTCACTATCATTTATCAATTCAAAATAAATTAAGACAAATCAAGAATGTATTTATTGACGTCTGGATGTGAAAGAAACTGACGGATGGCATTTTAATGAAAAGTAAGAATCCTTTAAAACGTCTGCCTTTGATAAGTAAGTCAGTTTCAATGATGAAGTAAAGATGTCTGGGTCAAACTATGAGCATGTATCATGAAAAACATAATTTCTGCTTAATTGGTCAAAACTGGAATCTCTAAAAAAAACGCCCAAAACATCAAATTTGAAAATACATATTGCAAACTAGCGTTCATGATCCTTAGCACCGAACAGAATTCAACATATAGACCTAAAATGGCAAACTTTTGAAATTGAGAATAATCAGCATACTAGTATGTGTTCATATGGCGATTATTGTGACACGCACGTGTCATTCGTTAAAAGCAGCGCATAGTATGCGATAACCTGAAAGGAGACAACAATGAGCTGCACTAAATTTAATTGTAAAGGGGGTTTGAAGTGAAGGGGAGCGGTGGCCTAGTGGTTAAGGTGTCTGCTTCTTAACCCAAAGATTATGGAATCGAGCTCTACTTGGGTCACGACCATATTTTTCTTATAACACCAGTACTGATTGTTTCCAGGAAGCGAACTCGAAAGTGATTAATATAAGTTGCAAGAACTTGTTTCGCAATCCAGCTTAAATAAATATGTTTAAACCACGGCTCCATACCACAGACAAACAAACTTTCAAGAAGGGCGTGTTGAAACAATTTTTGTCCGTAAAATAAATTTGGTTAGAGCCATTTGTAGAACGCATTTGCCACTGTTATTCTTGATTTGTTTGCATGTTACTGATGTTTTAGGTATCCGTGTCTTTGAAATATGACATGTGCAAATATTAAAGTATTCCTTCATATTATCCAATTTCTTTTAACTTTCGTAAATCTTAGCAGATACATTGTTTATCCAGTTAGATTGAAGGTAGGTGACCTTTCTGTCTAAATCGTGTTGACATCTATATGTTATGAAATATTTTTATTAAATTTATCAACAGTAAAATAATATTGGTTCCATTATTATATGGTTGATTACCGAAAAAGGTGTAACATTTAATGCCTCTGTTATTTAATACACATGAATAATGTACGTAAACAAATGTTCCGGAACAAATTAACATTTAAGTAGGGTTTTATCCTTTTAGCAATAATTTTTGTGATTGCACCATTCACTTTTAAGCCAGTAAATTATCATATATATTTCATACAAGCATTTTGAAAGAATAGTTTTTTAAAATTCAAACACTTTTTTTGCATCAGTTATATAGCTTAATACACTTGAGTTTATTTAATATTTTAGTCTACATTCCAGGCCGTTTTTGTCTTTTCAATAATCATTCATCATTAGATGCAACAAATAAAAGCTTTTATCATATTGTATTACATATAGAATACATCTAGTAGAACAGTTACTTATAACTTATTTCGCTTTTGCGTCATTGACAGTTATTCATTTACTTTTCAAACTCATGATAATTCTGTCTAATGGTCAAAAGAAAGTTCAAACAAAGAAAGAAACAATGAACTTTTAAAATTTGTATATGTTTGTCATATTGATTTGTATTGAAACGTGGTAATATTGATTTTCTTTCAATGTGTGATATAATAATATCGTCACAATGCATTGTGTTTTATCAGTCGAGACATCCGGCCTTTATTAGTGTATTCCTGCGCATCTGAACACGTACCATGATTACAACAAGAACGCACTCAAAATATTCTATTTTCTTCCAGAACGCTTGTTATTTATTTGTACAAATTCTTCTTTTAGACATGCTTTTCAGAACATACAGAAAATATATTTAATAATTTCATTGTAATAATAATAATATATATTTTCACTGTACTGTAGCTGTAAATTGAAACGATATTTTATTAATCAAAGAATATTTTGCCTAGGAAAAACATTTTATCAAATATACATGATTTTGTCAATCGCAATTACTTTCACACATTGTGTTAGATATGTTACTAAATTCGATCGTTTTACAAAATGACATGAACTTTCTAACACCATAATTTTATAGCAACTCGCCAGAAGAGAAAGATATTTGGTATAATTTGGTATAATTAAATATACCAATAAACAATTGTCATCGATTTCAACAAATTTCAAACTTATCAAACCAAAAGCGCGTTTGTTATTTAACAGGATACCCCCTCAGTTCATAAACAGTATAGATGCAAACGGAATTTATGATCAGGAACATGCGCTTAACACAGCAATAGTCCTATCACACCTTTTCCTTTTTTTCTCAATCAACATTCTCTATTACTTTTATTTTTTCATTTCATGGCGACTTTGATTCATTAACCTTTTTCGTTGTATGGTCTTTGGTAATACATTATAAATTATCTGGTACTGTTTGAGCGATACCGAAAAAGGCTAATTATTCACTTTCTGCATCTGATATGTGGAGATTTGTGAACAGGCTTATTCCTTGTAACCAACGTCTATTGACAGAAGGGTTTTGTTATATCAAGCGAGTGAGACAAGTTCTAATGATACTTATTTTTCTAATTCCTATTCTGTATGTTAGTGTGATGTTGTAAGCGTATACTTTCTAAGAATGTTTAAACATATGTTATACAAAACTTATGTTAAGTGTAAAATATCTTTTAACCCCAACTTTTTCAATAACAATAACAAATCTATGCACGTATTCATTGTAAAATTGACCCTTCGTTTTAACCTCTCTTTAAATTAAGCGTTACAATTTAAGAAAACGATTGCGTTCATTGTTATGTTATTGTTTTGACAGTTTAAGATGAAATAAGTTAACGGTTTGAACTTAAAAAAAGATAATAAAATCCTTCGAAGGAAATAAAATTATATTATAATAGACTATTAGTCTATGTCGACTAATCATCATCTTATAGCAAACTTGGTCGACTTATTTGCATTTTTTATAACTTTTTCGACTAACTACCATCTTAAAGTGGACTTGTTTGACTTACTTCCATCATATAATGTACTTGTTCGACTTACTACCATCTAATAAATAATGGACTTGTTCGACTTACTTCCATCATGTAATGTACTTGTTCGATTTACTACCATCTTATATTGGACTTGTTCGACTTACAACCATTTTATAATGTACTTGTTCGACTTACTTCCATCTTATAATAGACTTGTTCGACTTACCGACATCTTATAATAGACTTATAATAAAACTATTTGACTAACTATCGTCTAATTATAGACTTGTTCCTCTTGACTCCATCTTGAATAAACTATTTCGACGAATGTCAGACGATACGGTTGTGATGCCTGATGTAAATCTGCACTAGACGGACGGATAGAACCTGTTGCCACACCAGACTTAGGATGAAAACACATTTTATATTTTATTAATCGGGATGTTATGACACATTTTCAATATCACCACAAAAACGAAATGTATAGATAACTCAAGATTGTATTTATAATAATCCGCCATGCTGTTATTTGCGACCATCGACTTTTTAACGATAAAATAATACGTGAAGTAATTGTATGATTGGTGTAGATTCTTGGAATACATAAAGTTTTATTACTCGTCTAAACAAATAACTCATTCTGTTAAAAGAAACACATTATATTTGGGGAAAATGTGATTTCGAAATGTCTTGAATCGTGTGACTTCACTTTCTAAGAGGAAAGAGGAGGTTAATGCATAAAATAACACGTAAAGATAGATGATTGATTCGATTTTTATGTACGAATGTGCAATAATTATTCTACAGTTGATTTTTATAGGATGTTGGATAGATATACTTCAATAACAGAAATATTATTCTTGTTTCGTTTATATCTGATCAATTTAAGAGTTTGATACAATATGTGTGTTTTAGTACAAATGTTTATGATACTTATTACTTGCTTATGTATGGCGGAGTTATAATTAAGAATATCTTTAAATAAAATATGCTTTAATTTTTTTATGATTCGTGTGAAAATATGAACACAACTATTTGAATTCAGACCTGTCAGAGTGATATTATGTATCATAAATCAAGTGTTTGTTCTCCTTTCTGTTGCAGTATATTTTTTTAAAGTATAAACATACAAACATATAAACTCTGCATGTTTGTTGTTTCCTTTACTTGTAGTATTAAATAAGATAACATATTTTGTTAACCAATGTTTCACCAATATCTAAAGAAAAAGAAGAATATAAATGCCTCGTTCTTCATCTCAGTGTTATTATATTATTCTGCTCATTTTTGGAAAATCGATTCCATTACTTTATTGTTAAAGATTGACTATCGCTTAAAAATGAAGAAAAAGAAATCCCTAAAGAACGCTTAAAATGACAAAATGGGAATGTTGCAAGCTCGGTTTGATTTAGCCTGTTCGTAGAATGTAGAGAAACAGAATCCCCCAAAATGCCCTTAAGCTCTGTGCGAGAGATGTGTTTGTCAGATTTCTCATGATGCAGGCTCGGTTTGATTGAGCCTGTTTATAAGATATAGAGAGAAAGAATCTCCTAAAACGTCCATAAGCTCTGTGCGAGAGATGCTCGTTTCATTTTTTCACAAACAGACTCAACCGGACCAAGTCTGCAATTCTTACCTTCTAACCTATTTTCCTCTTCGAGAATATAATTATTTTGTCAACGCGTGTAAATTAAACTGGGTTGCTACTTTGAAAAGTATACATTGAATTTATTTTAATCAAGTAGTCCCTTTACAGAAATGATGAACTGACAGAGGTCAAGTCTGAAACGTAAGCTTTAACAGCTAGTAATTAAAGTTTGAGATGTAATAATTAGCTAGAATTATATCATTTTACAGGATATTTTAGCGGCTCTTATCTAAAATCAAATATTCACGCCGCCGACAAACTTAACTTCCTATAGATTGTAATCAGAAAAAAAGGCATAAAAATCTGCATATTCATGAGAAGTTTTCAAGATTTACATAAAATCTATTAATTTGTAGGCCAAGTCGACAAAAATACATCCGAGAGCAATTATTTTCAGCGTGTGTCCTCTTCAACTGAAAGTTACAACGTTAACATGACATTCAGCTCTATATGTCACTTCTGTTCTCTGCATTGTTTTGTAAGAGACAATCATATATAACAAGAAATATTTTGAATAACATTCCAACATCTCGCCATTTATTTTTTATTCAATTAATATATAAAAGTTTCTTTTTATTTATGATTCTCAATTTCTTTTTAATTTATATCATTTTTTTATTTTATTTTATTATTGTACATTTGCCCAGTTCTCACGGTTTCAACAAATGCCTTTAGCAGTTTAAACAACAGCGCAGAAACATTTTAAATATGGTAATGAATTACAACATGTGTTTGGGTAATTCTGACAAATGTTATTTTATTTATGTTTTAATTTACCAAAATAATAACAGCGTGAAAGTTTAATCAGTAAATATGTTTATTTACATCTTAAACAACTGGTAAATTTATCCCCAATTATTTGAGCTGACTATACGTAACTCCGCCTAACAGCATGGTAACAAAGATACCAATTGCTTAACACATAACAATCAAATAATTATCACAAAGAATATTCTATTATATTGTGTACGTATGACTATTTGATATTTCTATTAAAATAAAAACGCAGGTTTTTTATGCTCTCCGAAGGGAGAGCATTTAGTCGCCACCTTGTCCGTCAGTTCGTCCGTTGTGCTTGTCCGGAGTATAACTTGAAAACCCTTGAACATTATTTGTTTAAACTGCACAAAGTGGTAGAGAGCATTGAGGAGAAGTGAAGTGCCAAATAACCATAATTCTGTTTGCCTCGTTTTTGAAGTATCTCCCCTTTTAGGAAAATATTGTCCGGAACATGTCTTTAAATCTATAAAAGGGATCAACATAAAACTTTGTAGGTAGATAAATCTCAATAGATAGATGTGCAGTGCATTAGAACCATAACTCTGCTTTGCAAAATTTTGGAGTTATTGTCCTTTGTTCATTTTAACACCTGAACATTGTCCGAAACATAACTCTAAAATAATATCAAAAATCAACATGAAATTTTGAAGGTAAATAGATCTCATGGTGAAGAGGTGCAATGCAAAATAATTATAACTCTGCTTTGTCTTATTTTGGAGTTATGCCCCTTTGTTCAGTTTAACACATTGAACATTGTCAGGGACATAACTCTAAAACTATAAAAGATATCAACATCAAACTTTGTCGGTAACTAAATCGCAATGGGTAGATGGGCAGCGCGCAAGAACTGTTACACTGCCTAACCTTATTTAGCAGTTATTGCCGTTATTCATTTTTACTTTTTGAACCTTGTCCGACACAAAACTCTCAAAGATCTCATTAGATAGAAGTATAATGCAAAAATAACCATAATTCTGCCTTGCCTAATGTTGGGGTATTGCCCTTTGTTCAGTTTTACACATTGAACCCTGATGCGTACCCCGTTTCGCATAGTAAGTGAAGCTGGGTAACAGTGGGAAACCGATTTTCTAAATTTAGAAACAGGGCGTGCGCATTTTGAATATTCAGAACAGGACTCAACAAATAAAATTGATTTAATCACTCTACATTCTACATGCATGGTATAGGTTGTCGTTGACATTACCCGCTATTATATCCCGCTCATAGATTAGATAGTATTATGCAAAAATAACGAATATAATCATTACCGGTTATATGGTTAAACCGACTGTTAACATCCAAAAATCAAATATTCACACCCACACACTTTCTTTTGTTTTCCATTTGTTGCTTTAAAAAAATATCTCTATATTTATGAGTATTCTGCTACTTAAAATTTCGGATCGAAAATTCTCCTACTATACAGCGAGTGCTTTTGACACATGAAAGAGAAAAAATTCATCATAGCGTAGTTGCTCTGAACTACCGTTCTTTTGAATTTGTGGATAATACAAAAAGAACCTTGAATAATTGTTATTGACTTTATTTTTCATTTGAATTAATATTGATGATGTATAAAACTGGAAATGCATGGAAATGATACATTATTGAAAATAATTGTTACCAGTATGTTTTATCGTCATTTGTCTCACATTTGTTATAATTTTCCTGTTATTAAATTTGTACTGTCAGTACTCGTTGTAAAGAAATGACAACGTCAGGAGTTTATGTATATTTTATCAGACGATAAAGCTTACATGGTCTCGATTAATCACTTTCACTAGCATATATCAATTCAAAATAAGTTAAGGAAAATCTAAAAAGCTATTTATTGACGTCTGGATGTGAAAAAAAATGACGGATGGCATTTTAATGAAAAGTAAGAATCGTTCAAAACGTTTACTTTTGATAAGTAAGCCAGTTTAAATTGTGAAGAAATGATGTTTTGGTCAAACTATGAGTGAGTTTAACGAATAAGATAAATTTTGCTTAATTAAATATGAATTCTCTAAAGAACGTCCAAAACGGCAACATTGAAAATATTGCAGGGTCGCGTTCATAAGCAGAATTCAACATTTAAACATGAATGGCAAACTTTTAAAATATAGATTAATCCGAAGTTGTGTAATTATGGTGACATGTGCGTGTCATTCCATAAAAAGCGTCGCAAATGCCTCAATTAAAAGAATGTATTTACATGAAAGGAGAAAACAATGAGGTAAGCTAAATTAGATCTTAAAAGGAGTCTGGGTTTTTGAAACCTACCTACCAAAAAGACAAGCAAATATTCAAGAAGTGTGTGTTTATTCTGAAATTAATTTTGTCAGAGCCCCTTATCACTGTTGGTTAGTGTCGTGTTTTAGGTATTCGGGTTCACAAAAACAAAATTTTGAAATATAAGATTTGCCACTGATAATGCATATTGTCCTATTTCTTTTAACTTTCGTACATCTTAGCATTGTAAGATTAAAGGACAAAAACGAAATACAAACCTTTTTTTAATCTTATTCCAGTTCACCTGTAAGTAGGTAACCTTACTTTGAGTCTAAATCTCATTTTAGTTTATTTAATTTTTCAGTCTATATACCAGGCGGGTTGTGTATTTAAAAAAAAAACATTCATCATTAGCTACAATAAAGAAAAGCTTTTATCGTATTGTATTACAAAACGAATGCACCTTTTATAATATAGAACAGTTAGTTACTGAAAAACATTTGCTACTTTGCCAATTACTAAATTACTTTTTAAAACTCATGATAAGTTTGTCTCACGGTCAATAGAATATGCAAACAAAGAAAATAACACTGAATTTCTGCGTTAATTGAAGAAACAATGAACTTTTAAATTTGTATCTGTTTGTCATATTGACTTGAAATGTTCATGATAGAATGGAAATAGATATTAATTCATTTTCTTGCGTTGTGTAATACAACGATGTCATCACAATATATCACAGTATATATTTACACTTTACTTTATTTAATACAAATAGAAACAATATTTTATTAATAAAGAATAATTTGCCCTGGACAGACAAAATATTTTATCAAATATACATGAATGTGTGACTCGCAAATATTTGCACACATCATGTTTGATATGTTACTAAATTCGACCGTTTTACAGAATGGCATGACCATTCTAACACCATGATTTACATTTTTGCAGCAACTGGCAAAGAGAACAAATATTTCTGGTTTCAATTATCAATTGTCCCCGAGTTAATCGATTTCATCAATTTTCTATGTAATCAAACAAAAAGCCCGTTTGTAATTTAACCCCTTAATTCCAAAGTTATAGATGCAAACGGAGTCTATGATAAGAAACATGTGTTTAACACAGTAATCAGTCCTAAAATGTATGCAATTTTGCCTTCCGAGAAATCACTCCTTTTCAAGCCTTTTTTTCTTTTTCTCACTCAACATTCTCTATTACTTTTGACGTTTTATTTCATGGCGTCTTTCATTCATTAAACTTTTTCGTTTATAATACATTTATAATACATTATAAATTACCTATTTACTTCTGATACTGTTAGAGCGATACCGAGATCGAAAAAAATTCTCCTTCTGATATGTGGGGATTTGTGAACAGGCTTATTCCATGTAACAAACGTTTTTTGACAAAAAGGTTTGTTACATAAATCGAGGGAGACAAGAACTAATGATTCTTATTTAACTTACTTCCTGTCTATGCTGAATATTCCGTTTGTTAATGTGATCTTGTTAGCGTTTACTTTCTAAGAATATTCAAGGAAACAAATATGAAGATAAGAAATACAAAACGTATGTTCTTTTAATAATGAATTAATAACTTTTTCTATAACAATAACTAAGCTGTGCGTTCGAGGTTTAAATCTCTTTGAAAGTATATTCATTGTTAAATTTACTGTTCGCTTTATTCTCTCTTTAAATTAAGCGTTACAAATTAAGAAAACGATTGCGTTTATTGTTATGTTATTTTGATAGTTTAAGATGAAATAATTCTACCGGTTTGACCTTAAAACTAGGTAATAAAATCCTTTGTAGGAAATAACATAAAATAAGTAATTATGATATAAACGACAATTACTAAATTAATCATTACCACCATCTTACAACGGACTAGTTGAACTTACCACCATCCTCTAATACACTTGGTTTTTTTACAACCAACTTATAATAGACTTGTTTGACTAACCACTATCTTATAATAGACTATTATTGTATTTCGACTAACTACCATCTTATTATAAACTTGTTTGACTTACTTCCATCTTATAAAAGACTATGATTGTATTTCGACTAACCTCCATCTTATAATAACCTTGTTCGACTTACTTCCACCTTATAATAGACTTGTTCGACTTACTACCATCTTAAACGGACCATTTCGACTTACCACATTCCTCTAATACACTTGTGTTTTACCACCAACTTATAATAGACTTGTTTGACTAACTACTATCTTATAAAAGACTATTATTGCATTTTGGTTAACTACCATCTTATTATAAACTTGTTTGACTTACTTCCGTCGTATAATAAACTTTTTCGACTTACTACCATCTTAGAGTGGACTAAGTCGACATACTACCATCGTCAAATAAACTTTTTTGACTTTCTGCCATCTTATAATAAGCTTGTTCGACTTACTACTATCGTATTATAAACTTGTTCGACTTAATACCATCTTATGGTGGATTTGTTCGATTAACTACCATCGTATGATAAATTTGTTCGGCTTACTACCATCTTACAATAGACGTGTTCGGCTTACTACCATCATATAATGTACTTGCTCGACTTACCGACATCTTATTATAGACTAATGATAAAACAGTTTGACCAACTACCATCTTATTTTAGACTAGTTCGACTTACTTCCATCTTATAATTAACTTGTTCGACTTACTACAATCGTATTATAGTATTGTTCTCGACTTACTACCATCTTATAAAGGACGTGCTTAAATTACAACTCTTAATATCTAACCATAGACTTGTTCGACTTTCAATATGGACAAAACCATTACTCATTTTAAGCAAACTTTTCGAAACATATTCTGTCTAAATAGGAAATAGCAGACCAAGGTCAGACGATACAGTTGTACTGCTTGATGTAAATCTGCACTAGACGGAGGGGTTGATCCTGTTTCCGCACCAGACTAATGGTGAAAACACATTTATGTTTCCTTAGTCATGATGTTATAAAACATTTAAAGTATCATCACAAAATTTAGGATTGTAACTATTATTATCCACCGTGCTGTTATTCGCGACGATCAACATTTAAAAGATAAAATGATGCGTTAAATAATTGTGTGATTAGTGTAGATGCTTGAAAGACATAAAGTTTGACTAAAACAATTAACTCATTCTGTTAAAAGAAACACATTTCGTTGGGGAAAATTTCGAAATGTCTTGAATCGTGTGACGTCACTTTCTGTGTATTTCTGTATACAAGGTGTATGTTTGTGGGGGAGCAGGTAGGTTAATGCCTAATATATCATACGTATAGATAGATTTTTGATTTGTTTTATTTCTTCGTTACGAATGTGCAATAATTATTTTACGATTTTTTCATTTAGGATGATTGGTTTTGTTTATACATGTACTTTGATTAAAAAAACCCATTATACTTGTAACATTTAAATCTGAATTTCAAACATTTAATACATTATGTGTGTTTAAGTATATATATTTTGGCACTAATTATTTTCTAATGTATGGCGAGTTATAATTAAGAATGTTTTGAAATAAAATATGCTTTAAAATTGCTATTTTTATCATTCGTGTAAAAGTAAGACCACTAGTATTTGAATAGTGATATTATGTATTACGAATAAGTGTTTGTTTTCATTTCTGCTGCAGTAATTTTTTTTTTTTTAAATAAAACATTCAAACTCTGCATGTTTGTTTTTTCCTTCACTTGTAGTAGTAAATAAGGTAACATACCTTGTTCACCAGTGTTTAACCACTATCAAAAGAAATAGAGGCAACTAATTGTCTCGTTCTTCATGTCAGTGTTATTATATATATATTTTCAATTACCATTTTCAGAAAATTGAGTCCAATATTTTATCGTAATGGATTGACAATCGCTTAGAAAAATAGAAATGTCACCGACTCGGCTTGATTGAGCCTCTTCAAAAAATATAGAGAAACAGAATCCCTTAAAACGTCTATAAGCTCCATAAGAGAAACGCTTGTTTCAGTTTTTTTCATAAACAGACTCAATCGGACCAAGTTTGCAATTTTTACCTTTCAACCTGTTTTTGTCCTTAGAGAATAGAATTAGTTTGTCAAAACGCTTTTAAACTTGGCTGCTACATGGAAAAAAATGCATTAAATTTATTTAAAAATAAAGTAGTATCTCTACAAAAAATTATGTACTGACAGAGGTCAAGTCTGAAACCTTCTAACCTATTTTCCTCTTCGAAAATATAATTACTTTTGTCAAAACGTTTATATCAAACTGGGCTTCAACTTGGAAAAGTATACATTGAATTTATTTTAATCAAGTAGTCCCTTTACAGAAATGATGTACTAACAGAAATCAAGTCTGAAACGTAAGCTTAAACAGGAAGAAATTAAAGTTTGAGATGTAAGCATTAGCTAGAATTATATCATTTCAAAGGATACTTAAGTGGCTCTTATCCAAAATCAAATATTCACGCCCCCGAAAAAACTCTTTTGCTCTTTCAACTTCCTATAGATTGTAATAAGAAAATAGAGGCATAAAATCTGCATATTCATGAGAATTGTTCAAGATGTACATAACATCTCTTAATTTGAAGGCGAAGTCGACTAAAATACCTCCGGAAGCAATTTCTTTCAGTCAACTGAAGTTAACAATGTTAATATACATCCATTCTGCTCTCTGTATTGTTTTTTGAATAAATTATAAAAGTGACAATCATATATAACAAGAAATGTTTTGAATAACATTCAAACATTGAGCGTGTTCAAATGCCATTTAATCAAAGCCATTCCAATCTAATTATTATATGTACAAGCATCTCGAGATTTATTTCCTTATTAATTTATTATATAAGCGTGTCCTTGTATTGATTATTCTTAAATTCATTTTTATTTATTTTCTTTGTTATTTTCTTTTTCTTGCTATTTTCTGATTCATCACGATAGTACAATTGACAAGTTAAGACACAAACATTTATTCTTTTATAATTGTTATTGACTTTATCTTTTATTTCAATAAATATTGATGTCGTATAAAACGGGAATGCATGGAAATGACACATTATTAAGTAAGTCAGTTTAAATGGCAAAGTAAAGATGTTTTGGTCAAACTATGAGCGTGTATCACTAAAAAGATAATTGCTTAATTGGTCAAAAAAGGAATCTCTAAAGAACGTCCAAAAATGCAACATTGAAAATATTGCAGGCTCGCCTTCACGACTGTTAACTCCAACATAAGCAGAATTCAACATTTTTATATGAATGGCAAACTTTTTAAATCTAGAATAATCCGTAGATGGTAACATATGCGTGTTGTTTCATAAAAAGCGACGCAAAGTCCTCAACTAAAAGAATGTATTCACCTTAAAGAAAAATTAATGAGGTGTACTAAATAAAACTTAAAAAGGAGTCTGGGATTTTGAAACCTATATACAAAAGACAAGCAATCTTTCAAGAAGTGTGTGTACGCCGTTAACAAATATTTCTGAAATAAATTTGGTCAGAGCCTCATGCCCCTTTTTCTGATTTGTTCGCAATCACCGTTTCCGATGTAACTGGTGTTGTAGGTACTCGAAACACAAAAGCAAGATCTTGAACTATAAGATTTGCCACTAATAATGCATATTATCCAATTTCTTTAAACTTTAGTACATCTTTGCAGGTACATTGTTAACATGAACTGCAAACTTTTCTTTAAAGTGACATTGTGCCCATCCAAGGGTATAAAGTGAGTGAAATGGTGAATATCAAAATATATCAATATCAAACACCATTTTAACAGTCAATCTTTTGAAATAAAAAGTCAATTCAGCTCAACTTGACTATGAAAATATGAGCATAATGTCACTTTTATCTAAGTCCATTTAGACTGTAGGTAGGTGACCTTACTTCCTGTCTAGATCTTATTTAAGTTTATTTAATGTTTCAGTCTACATACCAGGCCGGCTGTGTCTTTTCAACAACCTTTATCGTTAGTGGCAACAAATAAAAGCTTATATCGTATTATATTACAAATAGAATACACCTCATATAAGGAAGAACAGTTAGTTAATTATGACATCTTTCACATTTGCTGGATTGTTAATTACTCCATAACATTTTAAAACTCATGATAATTTTGTCTCACGGTCAAAAGAATATGCAAACAAAGAATATAACAATGATCTTTAAAAATAAAGTTGTATCTGTTTGTCATATTGACTTGTTTTGAAATGTTCATGCTAGAATGGAAATAGATATAAATTAATTTTCTTGCGTTGTGTTTACAACGATGGCGACACAATGCATTGTATTTCATCACTCGGGACTACCGACCTTTGCTATTGTATTCCTGCGCGTCTGAGCACGTTTCCTGCATATGACAACAAGGCAATCAGAAGCAATTGTCATGTATTGGTAAAAATTCTTATTTTAGACATACTTTTCAGAACATACAGAAATGACATTTTATTACTTGATTGTAAACATATCAGAATATATTTTCACTGCACTGTATGTAGCTGAACTATATTTGAATACAAATACAAAGAATGTTTTATAAATGAAAAATATTTTGCTCCGGAAAAACATTTTAGCAAAATATGCATGATTATGTGAATCGCTGATTCGCAAATACTTTCACACATTGTGTTAGATATGTTACTAAATTCGATCGTTTTACAAAACATTTCAACAAGATTTTTATAGCAACTCGCAAAAGAAGAGAAAGATGTCTGGAAACATTGAATATACAAATACACAAATGTCACCGAGTTCATCAATTCAATATTTTTCTAAGAAATCAAACCGAAATGGCTTTTGTTATTTAAAAGCGAAATCTATGACCAGGAACCTGTGATTAACACAGCAATATTACTATAATTATTGTTCTGTAGCCTTCCGAGGGATCACACCTTTTCTAAAATTGACCCTTCACTTTAACCTCTTTTAAATTAAGCGTTTCAAATTAAGAAAACGATTGATGTCATTGTAATGTTATTGTTTTGATAGTTTAAGATAAAATAATATTTTTGGTTTGCACTTAAAAATAGGTAATGAAATCTTTTGTAGGAAATAACATTGCATAAGTTATTATGAAATAAACGACAATTGCTAAATTAACCATAACTACCATCTTACAACGAACTATTTCGACTAACTACCATAGCGTGATATACTTGTTCGACTTACTACCTTCTTACAATGGTCTATTTCGACTTACCGCCATCTTAAAACACACTTGTTTGACTTACAATCATCTTAAAATAATTTATTTCGACTAACCGCCATCTTATAACAAACCTGTCCAACTTGCTTCCATTTTTTAATAGACAATTTCGACTTTCTAGCATCTTATAATAGACTATTTCGACTTACCGACATCTTATAATAGACTTATTATAAACCTGTTTGATTAACTACCATCTTATTATAGACTTGTTCGACTTACCTCCATCTTACAATAAACTTGTTCGACGTACTACAATCTTATTATAGTATTGGTCGACTTTCTACCATCTTATAAAGGACGTGTTTAACTTACCACTCTTAATATCTTACCATAATCTTGTCCGACTTTCAATCTGTATAAAACCATTATTCATTTTAAGCAAACATTTTTAAACATTAACTGCCTGAATAGTAAACAGCAGACCAAGGTCAGACAATACGGTTGTGCCGCCTGATGTTAGTGTGCACTAGACGAAGGGGTAGACCCTTATGCTGCTCCAGACTAAGGGTAAAATACATTAATGTTTTCTTAGTCGGAGTGTTATAATACATTTTAAGTATCACCACAAAAACGAAATGTAAAGATAATCCAGCATTTTAACTATAATTATCCACCATGCTGCTATTCACCATCATCGACCTTTTAACGATAAAATGATGCGTTTTAAGTAATTGTGTGATTAGGGAAGATGCTTGGAAGACATCAATTTTGATTATACTTTTCTAAAACAAATAACTCATTCTGTTAAAAGAAACACATCACGTTGGGGAAAAATGAGATTTTGGAATGTCTTAAATCGTGTGACTTCACTTTCTATGTATATCTATTGAGAAGAGGATGGGAGAGGCGGAGAAGGTAAATGCCTAAACTTATACACGAATGTGTAATAATTATTCTACAGCTTTTTTAAATATGATGATTGCATTTGTAAATACTTTAATAACATGTTTATATCTTATACATTTCAGAAGTTTGATACAGTATGTGTGTTTTAGTACATTCATTTATGTCACTTATTACTTGCTAATGTATGGCGGAGTTATAATTAAGAATATCTTACAATACAATATGCTTTAAATTTGTTATTTTAATCATTCTTGTGAAAGTAAAAATACTAGTATTGGAACTCAGACTTGTCAGAGTGATTCTATGTACTCCAAATTAAGTGTGTGTTTTCCTTTCTGTTGCAGCAATGTTTTTTTAATTATATTAACTATGCTTGCTTGTTTTTTCCTTCAATTGTAGCATTAAATAAGAAAATATATTTTGTTTACCAATGCTTTACCAATATCTAATTAAATAGAAGTAAATAAATAACTCGTTCTTCATCTCAGTGTTATCATATTTTTATGCTCTTATTTGGAAAATTGATTCCATTACATTATCGTGAAAGATTGACTATCGCTTAAAAATGGAGAAAAAAGGAATCCCTAAAGAACGCTTAAAATGACAAAATGGGAATGTTGCAAGCTTGGTTTGATTTCGCCTTTTCATAAAATATACAGAAACAGAATCCCCCAAAACTTCCATAAGCTCTGCGCGAGAGATGCTTCTTTCATTTTTTTCATACACAGATTCAATCGGACCAAGCCTGAAATTTCTAGCTTTTAACCTCTTTCGCGGTTCGAGAATAATAAATTTTAATTAAGGCTTATAATGGAAAAGTTTACATTAAATTTATTTTAATCAAGTAGTCTCTCTACTAAAAATGATGTACTGACAGAGGTCAAGTTTGAAACTTAAGCTTAAATTAAAGTTCGAGATGTAAGCATAAGCCAGATTATATCATTTTACAGGATATTTAAGTGGTTCTTATCCAAAATCAAATATTCAAGCCACTGAGAAACACTGTTGCTCCTTCAACTTCCTATAAATTGTAATCAGAAAATAAAGGAATAAAAAAATGCATATTCATGAGAAGTTTTCCAGATTTACATTAAATCTATTAATTTGTAGGCAAGGGCGACAAAAGTACCTCCAGCAGCATTTATTTCAGCGTGTGTCCTTGTCAACTGAAGGTAACATTGTTAAAATGACATTCCGCTCTATACATCACTTCAGCTCATTGTATTGTTTTGAGAATTTACTCATAAAAATGACAATCATATATAACAAGAATGTTTTTAAATAACATTCAAACATTGAGCGTGTTTGAATGCCATTAAACCAAAGCCATTCCAATCAATTGGTATATTTGCAAACATCTTATGATTTTTTTAGTTTATTTTTTCTTTCATTCATTTATTCATTATTTATTTATCTATTTTCGATATTAATGTTGATAGTACCATTGTCAAGTGAATATCTGTTAATTAAAAAAAAGAGAGATAATTTTAGAACAGTATGAAGTTGTTTATCTGTTCATCATTAAGTAGCGGTTCAATCAGAAAATCTTGTACATTTGATCAGCTCTCACGGTTTCAATGAATGCCTTTAGTAGTTAAAGTAATAGCGAGCAAAAACATTTTAATGTATTAATAAATGAATTTACCAAAATGATAAAAGTGTCAATAGGCGCTTGAAAGACAAAACTATCATAGTGTTTATGAGGTAAAAAAGGAGATACAAGCACTTACTAAAAGCAATATGCCAATGGCACTTTACCATTTTTCTCGTTGCTTCATGAAGTTGCTTCATGAAGTTTATCCAATTAGTGGTAAAATTATCCCCAAATATTTGAGCTGACTAAACGTAACTCCTCTTAATTGCCTACAACATGAGAATATAGATACCAATTGCTTAACACATAACTAATAAACAAAAGCTAACATGAAAAATATTTAATGATATTGTGTAATATGACTGTTATGATATTGCTATTAATTGAAAGCACTGCTTTGCCTAATTTTGGAGTTATTGCCCTTTGTTCATTTTACACATGGAACTTTGTCCGGGAAATAACTTGGAAATCAAAATGAATATTTGTAGGTAGATACTTCTCATTTAATAGAAGTGCAGTGCAAAAGAAGAAACTCTGCCTTGTGTAATTTTAGAGTAATTTCCCTTTTTTTCATTTTTACACTTGAACTTTGTCCGAGACATACATTTTGTAACTCTAAATCTATAAGAGATATCAACGTGAAACTTTGTAGATATATTTCAAGGGGTAGATAAAAGAAAGGTAACGCTGCGCTGCCTTAATTGGAGTTATAACCATTTGTTTATTTTTACACTTTGAACATTGCCCGATACATCATTCGGAAACCATAAGACATGTATCAACAGTGAACTTTGTAGGTAGATATATCTCATTGAGTAAAAATACAGTGAAAACAAAACGTAGCTCTGCTTTTCCTTATTTTGTTTCATTTGTTGCTTTGAACTTTGTCCGGGAAATAGCTCTGAAAGCATAATAGGTATCAATATAAAACTTTGTATGTAGATAAATCTTATTAAATAGGAGTGCAGAAAATATGAACAGTAAATCTGCCTTGCTTTATTTTGAAGTTATTGCCCTTTGTTCATTAACACTTTGGACATTGCTTAAGACATCATTCTGAAACCAAAGAAGTATATACAATTAACTTTGTAGGTAGATGGATCTCATTAAATAGAAGTGTGGCGCGAAAGAACCGTAACTCTGCCTTGCTTAGTTTTGGAGTTATTGCCATTTTTTTCACTTTGAACATTTTCCAGGCCATAACCCTTATTCTAGATATCAACACAAAACTTTGTAGGTAGATAGATCTCATTCAATATAAGTGCAGTGCAAAAGAACCGTAAATCTGCCTTGGCTAATTTTTGAGTTATTGCTCTTTGTCTGCTTTACACTTTGAATTTGTCCGAGATATAGCTCTTTGCATGTAGGTATATCTTACTAAGTAGATGTGCAGTGCAAGGGAACTGTTACTTTGCCTTTTTTAATTTTGGAGTAACTGTCCTTTGTTTATTTCAAAAAATTTGAACTTTGTTCAGGACATAACTCTAAAACAATAAGAGATATGAACAAGAAACTGTGTAGGTAGATATATCTCAATAGGTAAATGAGCAGTGCAAAAGAATCGTTACTCTGTCTTCCCCAATGTTTGGAGTTTTTGCTCCTTTTCAATTTTACACTGTATACAAGAAAATTAATGAGTAATAAGTTCATAATGTAAAGGTTCTCCCTCATTCGAGAGGGTTGTTGACAATATGACGAGCATGGAAAGAAACGTTATGTTTAGATTCCAGCTGGTTTTAGTATACTTTTAGTATACCTGCATGTTTTAGCCTTTTTAGGTGACGCTTGAGTACTTTCCGTATCAGCATTAGAGAAGACGAATAAAAGCTTTTATCCGATTATATTTCAGTATTAGGATACATTTACTATAACGTAGAAACAATTATATTGAGAGGATTTCATATAACAAAAACAAGTAGTTGGAACATAACAAAACATAAGTATTTATTATAAGAGATAATAGTGCAGGGGGAGGGTCTTTTTATGTACGCCACTCAGCCTTTTTGATCTTTCTTCCAATAATTTATTTCTTTCCTCAATATATTGGTTCCGAAATGTTGAATGTTTATTGTAAATCATGAATAAATGTTATTATATTTGGATCTTAAAACACGGAAATTTAAGGAAGCTACAATAAAAAGAATATTGAAAAAAAACAAAGAAAAGCAATGGTGAGATCTTTGGTTTCACTCCTGTCAGATATGTACGATGATTGAACAAGAGTCAGATGTATAAGACGATGCAAAAAATGAATGACAAACATAAAGTCGGATAATGCGATGATTGTGTTGAAGTCTTCATGGAAAAGTAAAAACCTGTATATTTGTTATTTTACAGTGAAATAAAATATTGGTTAATATCGATTAAACAAATATTGAGAAAGAATCGCTAACTTAACACTCATCTTTATGTACGGTCACAAAAATAAAGAAATTTTAAGAACCTTTAGCTTCTTCATATCTTGTGTACCTTGTTACAATTGTTAACGTATTTTACGCAATAATACAATACAAGCTATACCAAACAGAGAAAAAAGTGAAAGATAAGATATAAGAGTATTGCCTCCACGTTTCAACGCGTGTTTCGCTTTATAAATTATGTTCGTGGTCTTAAAATGGCATATATAATAAGGGCCTGTGTGTTCATAGTTATTATGATATAGGATGTTCCCTTAAATCTTCAAAGATGTCAATACTTGTAGTAGCCGACGAGGGAACGGCCATTTAATCAAATTGTTTTGTCCAAACCTGATACTAACACCAGACCAAGTAACAACAATCATAATGTATGAACATTTTGCTTTCACAACGCTTCAGAATCCAAGAATAGCGTCCAGTATGGCCGCCGATTTTATGCAGATCATATATTGGCTTAGGGTGAAACAAGTATTTTTTGTCGGGGACTGTAAAGGGGGCTATGTCGCATTCAGTAATTAAGCACACAACATTTTATTTTCATAATCCAACATTGAATAAATACCTGTATTTGGAAGCTTATTGGTAAAACGCATACAGGAAACAGCTGTTTCAAATTTGTGTGCAATGCATTGTTGGTCACGCACTATATAACAGGGCATTTTGTCGTTAAGTATTGTTTTAGACATCTACCTGACGTAGATGATAACATACTCAAAATCGTACCAACAAGATGTGTAAGCATTACCTACGCCTTTTAACTGAGCGGTTAGTTACATTAATAGAAAAAGACAAGATCTAATGAAGCTTTTTTTAGTAACTTCCTGTCTGTAATGAAAAGAAATTGACGTAAAGTGATATTGTTACATCATTCACTGGTCTTTTTAGTCCACTTTGCTGTATGAAATGTAAACATCGCCTTAAAAGGTAAATCATGTCTTACTGTTTTTGTTTAAAAAAGATATTTAAAGCTACATGCCTCCAGATGAGTCAAAACATTTCAATAAAATTAAGCTTGAGAAAAATGTACTAGGATGTAAGTAAAAGTAAAAGTTTCAAGATTCAAGTAATATTGTATATGTTATGTGCGATTAAAGACTGAATTTTGTGAGTATTAACAATTATATTTCTATTGCGTTACTAACGCAGTTAATGCTATAAATGTATATTATGGCCACTTTTTGGTAATTTACATGGTCCGTAGGTGTCATTGATAATGTGTAAATTGCTTCCTTCTGATTACTTCACAATATTATACACTCAAATACATTTTCAAAATTTTTATGAAAATTATCATGAATCAGGGGGCGTGCTACTTTAAAGCCCAACTCTTCATACATCGGCAGAGAATTGCCTTCAAATCAAAATACTCCGTTGCAAATAATACCTTATGACAAAAATATTTCATCTGGCAATTTTAGCTTATATCTGGCGCACATTTCTCTCTTAACATTAACAGATATACCTAAATCTAATACAAGCAAGTGTGCATGTTTCAATTTAGTATTTATTTACTTCCGTTTTCATTGCTCTTAAGAAAGTTCTAGATTCTAGGCATTTTAGTCAAACGACTTGATTTCCGGTAGTGAGGTCTATGAGCTTAGAAAACTGATTAATGATGAAACAGTGTTAACCTGAAAATGGTAAATATCACTTTTTGGTAAAATATTGTGAAATTGATATTCAGGTATCTATCTTAGATTATCACGCAAATTTCGTGCAAAATGTTAACAGTGCGATATTTCCGAAGGTATACTTATCGTAAAAAAATTGATCATATAAAATGAGTTAATTAAACAATTTCTCTACACCCAGAACAAGTAAAAAAGAGAACTATCATCGTCTCATGATTGTGCTTAATAAAAAATAGTCTAAAGCATCTGAGAACAAAATGACATTGTCAAAAGACAATAAAAGCTATTGTTGTGGCTGTAAAAGCAACTTTGATTTCTGATATTAAAATGGATCTAACTGTGGACAAAATAGTGAATGGCATTTTTGAAAAACTAAATATTAAGTCACAAAGCTGGAGGACGAACAAAAGAATATAAGTTTGCGCTTCAAAGATTTAGAAGCGCTGCAAAACCGTATAACACACTTGGAAAGTGAAGCTGACAATGGAAAGCAATACAGTTAGCGAAACAGTCTCTGTGTCAGTGGAGTATCAGAAAAAGGGCATGCCCGCAATTTCCTGGTAGTATACGCGTGTTCGACGACGTCAAGCACCAAAGCACTTCCTAAACGACGATGAGTCCTATGACTCTGGAGAAAATGTTTTCGTGTCTCATATGGCAAGTAAAGACAGTCCTTATACCAAAATTCTTTGTCTCACAACTTCGCTTGGCATTAATATATCTTTGTCGTATAGATCAGTCTTGTATAAAACAATTCCGACAAACCAATGTAAATAATCGTAAAGTTCACATCTTATCAGGTAAGGAACTTATTCTACAGGTTGAAATTCGTCTAAAATCACGTGGAGTCCCCCGTATCTTTGTCAATGAAGACCTGACTAGGACACGTTCTAAGCTATTTCATTAGGCCAAACAGTTTTCAAAAATCGCTTCATACTAAGTGCCTGGACATTCGACGGGGCAGTGATCGTCAAGGATGCCATTCGTAAGATACATAGAATAAACAATGTAAATGACTGAATGTCTGAAAAATCTGATAGCCCCATTCCTGCCGATAACGATTAACTAAAACACAAGATGTTTTTCTGCATATCTATACTATTTACGCACGCTACAAATAATGATCACGTGACCTTGATGTCAAGGTTATCTCACTAACATTTAGTGCAAGTTATGTATACATGTATTAACAGTCTAGACTTGTCGAATCGTTGGTGAGTTTTGAGGATAAATGAACTGATAAGTTTGGTCTAGTCTATGAAACATTTTTCGTTCGACAATCTATGAAAAAGTGTTCCTTCGGCAGATATCATAAATGCATAACAATTACACATTGAACATTATCATTTTGTTTATTTTGTACTTTGACATATGTATAAATCAAAATTATGCGGAATTGATGAAATGCTCACTTAAAATAGTCTGGCATTATTTTCATTTGCACGAGTTACCTGGATCAATTAAGGAGCATTTTTCTTTAATAAAAAGTATTCAGATTGTAAACAACTCATTTAGTTTGCTTTGTCTGAAGTATTTGGGATCATAATTACCATTTAAATAAATTGCATGTGGTTCGCAAAATCATTTTATCAGAAAGTAACTATATAAGTCAGTTAATATTAAAATAGTTTTGACCTTGGTTCTATACAATACAGCTATTTTTCAAATATTTGTTTCTGATGACTTAATGTGAAATATTCTTATTTTAAGGAATGTAAACATACACAGCAGGTGTTCAGTGCTGCTAAAAGCTGCAAAATGTGTCTGGACTTCATATCAGACTAACCTCTCGAGATTAACACTTTCAAATGAGACGTAAGAGAATGTGCACTGTATCTGTCACAAACAGACAATTTTCAAGCATTTGTCTTGTTGACATTACTCTCGAGAGATCTCTTCCTTCCACAATTTTAAATGAATTTTGATTAAACAATACAAATTCAGAAAGAATTATGTTTATGGTTTTGACACTAATTTTAATAAAAACATTCTAGAATGTTTAGCATAAATATTGAGTAATTCCTTCGTTTGAAATAGCAGGGAAAGACTGACAACTATTTGTTTCGCCTATTTAACATTAACTCTTAAAATGCCAAGTTACAACAAGAAGGTCTGGAGTCGTTCCCATTGCGATACGTTATAATATACGTTGCAAGCGACATATACCTATGTGATGCACAAGACTTTGATAATATAAATTGCCTTACATAAGAAATTTATTTCCTGCTGTATAAACTTTCCGTGCCTTAAGGAAAAAGAAGTTGTATTAAAACAAATAAGTGTGAATCCGAAATGTCTAGAATACGTATGGTTACTTCCTTATCAATTCAATTGTGTGATATTTTCAATTTTTCCGTTTTGTGCGTTTGCTTCGGATTCCCTTTTTCTATTTGATTAAGTGGCATCAACTTAATCAAACCGAGTCTGCAATTTACATGTAATTTTGCTGATTTTACTGCTTCCAAAGGTTTTCTTCCTTTCCAGATATTTATACATCACAACAGCAGATGTCCAGTTCCGTGTGGCAGCCGAAAAAAAGTTGTCCCGTAGTGTTGCTACATTTTTTTTTGGTCCTTCGAGATCATTGATTCCAGCACTTTCAAGTGATGAAAATTGAGTAGCGCCTTTGAGTAGTACTCAAGCCGGTTCTAGGGGCATGAGTGATGTCGCACATATCTCTCCTGTACAGACCCAATCAAATCGGGTTAGCAATTGTCATGTAATATTACTGATTTTAATGCTTCCGAGTTTTTTGTCCAGATATTTACACCAGAAATACAATCAGTACATTGTGTTACTTTACCTGTCATGTATTTCTGTTAGAACAACGAAACATTATGCATGGGTAATTTAGTTGTTAGTTCTTATAACATACGCGGTATGAATTATACAAATGATTAACAACTTATATAATTTAACATGTATTCCAATGGAAATACGTTTATGTTTCAATAGGATAACTTCAATTTTGATGCAGCTGCAAAGAAGAATTAATTTAATATCGTTATACTGTGATGAAAACACTGTGTATTCAAATATGTTTAGACGAGTTGGAGTTATCTTGGCAGTAAAATCTTTCTATAGTTTGGCAGATAATTATTACCTTTAACAAGAAGGGAAAATAGTACCAATGTTGATACTAAACGATTGATGGGATTTTTTTTAGAATTGTCAGGTGATTGGGTGGACTGTCTACAAAGTTGTACTTTGAAGAGTATTGTGTTCAAGCAGCAATTAAACATCGCCGTCTTACTTCATACTGTCAAACTGTTAATAAAGATAATTGTCAAGATTGTATTTTTTTAGTATTTTTATCGTTTTATTTTATGGTTGTTTCAGCAGCAAGAATCTGATTCACTTGATTTTTAAATCAGTTTTTAGATATTAAACTTAATTTTAACTTGCCCTTTATTTCATGTTGATAGGTCTATTGAAACTCAAGTTATAAGTATTTAAGTGCGTCAAAAGAAACACACTTTTGTTTAATTTTACTGCAACGTCAATTATATTGTGACGTCACGTCAATTGTTTTCTAACAGGTTCGTGCCGTTGCTATATATATTGAGACAAAAAAAGAAACCTGAGGTTAATTAATAGAAGATCAGAAAAATAATAAAAAAACTTAGTTCCCGAATAAGGACCTTTCAGTATTGTCTTAGAGTTTTCTGCAGAAGTGGTGAAGCAAGTCCAGGAAGCGCAGCAAGTCTGAGAAGCGCAGCAAGTCCAGGAAGTGCAGCACATCCAAGAAGCGCAGCAAGTCCAGGGAGCGCAGCAAGTCTAAGAAGTGCAGCAAGTCTAAGAAGCGCGGCAAGTCCAGGAAGCGCAGCAAGTCTAAGAAGCGCAGCAAGTCCAGGAAGCGCAACAGTCCAGGAAGCACAGTAAGTCCAGGAAGCGCGGCAAGTCCAAAAGTGCAGCAAGTCCAAACGTGCAGCAAGTCTAGAAGCGCAGCAAGTCCAAAAGCGTAGCAGCCCAGGAGTGCAGCAAGTCCAAACCTGCAGCAAGTCTAGGAGCGCAGCAAGTACAGAAGCACAAGGAAGACGTTAATTACTCTGTCTAGCAAGTTCCTTTTGTTAATAAGACAAAGTCACCTTAATTAGTGGACCCACACAGACTAACGTCTGACTATTTTGGGGCTCGTCCGGGATCTACTATAAAAAGGTTAACGTTCAAAGGTAACATGAATTATGACGAGTGGATTAGGTTTGGGGAGAGACTAGGTTTAAAAGGGGAAAACCTAGCGGCATTCATTAAAGAGAAAGAAGCAGAGTTCCTTGACAGAGAGGAAAGGATAGAAGAAGAGAGAAGGTTACATGAAATGCAACACGAGTTGCAGTTGAAAGAAAAGGAGTTAGAGGGCGAAAGAATAAGATAAACCAGACCGTCAATAGAAGGACCTGGTAGAACGACTCATCCTAAACTTCCGAGATTTGACGAAGTTCATGACGATATGGATGCATATATTGAAAGATTTGAGAGGTATGCATTAAGCCAAGAAGGGAAGAGGAGACGTGGGCAATGGGTCTGAGTTCCCTTCTGACAGGGAGGGGTCTTGAGGTTTATACAAGCATGTCCCCTGAGGAAGCGTATGATTACAAAATGCTGAAAACAGCGGTGCCAGCTGACCGAAGAAGGGTTTAGAATAAAATTTCGAGACAGCAAGCCAGAGGCAGGAGAGTCAGTGCATCAATATATTTCCAGATTAAGGCGATACTTTTCGAGGTGGACTGACATGGCACAGGGGGAACAGTCTTATAAATCACTATGCGAGGTGATGATAAGAGAGCAGTTTATCAAAGCAGCTCATTAGACCTGGCCATGTTTTTGAAGGAGAGGGCGCCAAAGACGATGGCAGATCTATGCCAAATGGCAGAGCAGTTTGTCGATGCACATGATGGAAGATTTGAGGCTTCGAACGAAGGCTTGAGCAGTACTCCAAGGGAGATAGATGATATTTTACAAAGTAAAATTATAACACCACGTGCAAGAAAGAATGATTTTGATAGAGAAAGAAAGACATGCTTCATCTGTAACAAGGCAGGTCATTTGGCAAGAGACTGTCATGGTTTGAACAGAGAGACTTTTCGTCATAAAGAGGAGAAGAAAATGTTCACAGAGGTTACCGAGGATCACCCAAGAACCTGAGTGCTTGAATTAATCTTGACTTATTTTATGTGAATAAATATATTCACTTGAAAAAAGGGGCTATTGTCAAGATTGTATTTTTTTAGTATTTTTATCGTTTTATTTTATGTTTGTTTCAGCAGCACGAATCAGATTCAATTCATTTTTAATTTACTGCAACGTCAATTATATTGTGACGTCACGTCAATTATTTTCTATCAGGTTCGTGCCGTTGCTATATATTGAGACAAATAAAGAAACCTGAGGTTCATTAATAGAAGATCAGAAAAAAAACTAAGTTCCCGAATAAGGACCTTTCAGTATTGTCTTAGAGTTTTCTACAGAAGCGGTGAAGCAAGTCCAGGAAGCGCAGCAAGTCTAGGAAGCGCAGCAAGTCCAGGAAGCGCAGCACATCCAAGAAGCGCAGCAAGTCCAGGGAGCGCAGCAAGTATAAGAAGCGCAGCAAGTCTAAGAAGCGCGGCAAGTTCAGGAAGCGCAGAAAGTCTAAGAAGCGCAGCAAGTCCAGGAAGCGCAGCATTTCCAGGAAGCACAGCAAGTCCAAACGTGCAGCTAGTCTAGCAGCGCAGCAAGTCCAAAAGCGTAGCAGCCCAGGAGTGCAGCAAGTCCAAACCTGCAGCAAGTCTAGGAGCGCAGCAAGTACAGAAGCACAAGGAAGACCATAATTTTCTGTCTAGCAAGTTCCTTTTGTTAATAAGACAAAGTCACCTTAATTAGTGGACCCACACAGACTAACGTCTGACAATTATTAATGACACGTTTGTACAGATTCATGACAGTTCCTGTACAAAATGAAATACATTTTAATTGTTCTAATCTAGTATCTTGCTAATATTCAAAAAAATTCTTAATTGCTCAGGCGTGTATGCACTTTGTGGTACAAAGCTCCGGAATTGTACATTTAGTCTCATTATGATATAAAAATCCAGTACAGAAATATTGTTTTGTTTTGGTGTTAAACTGGTTTTCACAAATTATGCCAATTTACATAGAATGGAAACCAGTCTGTTTCCATTAATTTCTATCACACAGTGGTGGGTAAGCAATTTTGGTCACGTGACCACAAATAGCTCGGCTGAGGTAAGTTTTTAAGTGAGTATTCTTCTGTCCTGTCCAGCCGATTTTAATAATACTACATAGCCTACCGACTGCGGCAATTCCGATACTGTCGGGAAAAAATGTATTTAGTTTCGTCTAATGTTTTGTCTTTTATGAGAACATTCAAACAATATTTGCAAATTGTCGATGACAACGTACACACTATTGTGTAAAAGTGTTGATGAAAACTTAATAAACGATACGCATGTCAGTTTTAAAGACATTTTCTACAGTTTTATGAAAAATAATCCTTTCATAGAATTTTCTAATTTTTTTGTATGATGAGTAAAATTGAATGACGAATTTAAAAATAAAAAGAAAATATATGTTGGCGTGTTGGATTTCTTGTAAAATGGCAGTTTCCATGGTAACCGTATATCTAAAAACTGTCAAAATAGCCGAACTGTGTTATAACGAATAGAAAATGTATAAGATAGCTTAAGACACACAACGAGCATTGTTTTATACAAAGATAACCTTATCTAATGACTCTGTATGAAACAAATGATAATCTGAGCATATTTCTTTAAAAAATGAGTTTTCCATGTTCCTCAACCGAACAAAAAATGAGAAAAATGAACATGAATTCTCAGAATAATTAGAGATATTGAAAAAAGTGTTTCATAGAATTTTCTAATTTTTTTGTATATTGTGTAAAATTTAATGACAAATTCAAAAAGAAAAAGAAAAATATATGTTGGCGTGTTGGATGTTTTGAAAAATGGCAGTTTCCATGGAAACCGTATATCTCAAAATTGTCAAAATATCCAAACTGTATTATAATAATGTATAAAATATCTTATTACACTCACAATAAGCATAATTTTATACAAAGCTTGCTTTATCTTAGGGTTCTGTATAAAGACAAACGATAATTTGGACTTATTTCTTTAAAAAATGAGTTTTCATGCTTTTTAACTAAACAAAAAATGAGAAAAATAAACATGAAAATTTTCTGTAAAAAATTAAAGCTATCAAGAAATTTCATTTATAGAATTTTCTACATTATTGATATATCAAGTAACATTTGATTGTGGATTCAAAAATAGAAATAAAATATATATGTTGAATTGTTAGTTTTTCATAAACGGGCAGTTTCCATGGTTACCGCATATGCCAACTGTCAAAATTACCACGCTTTCTTAAGAAATATCATTGTTATACTAAATGTATTGTCAAATATAAAACATGTTGTAATAAGAATTTCTTTTTCTTTTGATTTTATATTAGGTAAATGATACTGAATATTTTTTTAAAACATATCTAGGGCCATATTATTTTTTTCACTCGACTAACATACCCGAACAGTAAGCAAGTATTCAGAAATTTACAAAGAAAATAATGAAATTCTGAACATTTCTTGGATATTAATTTTGTTTTTTTATTCAACACTTTTAAAATATATCATTTTAAACTTCTTTGCCCAGTTGTCTACCAGTAATTAAGTCGCGACGCACTTTTGTCACTATATATATATACCACAAGCGGGTGGGGTAACGAGCGCAGAATTACCATCAATGCTGTCGTACTAATGCTTGGAGAAATACTTTATGTGATGTTGTCTAAACGACATTCTTATTCTTTTGAACCAATTTCCTTTTGAACATTTAGAAATATCTATTCTGTATTATTTACTCATTATTTGCTTATAGCCGAAATTTAAACACTTATCCGAATACTATTCAACTTTACCTTCATTTGAAGAGTAATTATCCGTGATTATCTTTCTTGGATGCGCATAACGATGCGCACAGAAAACTACCGAAAACGTCTTTAATTAAAATTTCAGGTCTTAAAATATATAAGAGAATGTTTGAATGAAAAAAAAAAACTGGTTTCCTGCTGTCATTTTTTGTATTTATTTAAAAATTGACCAACTTACAGAAATGTCAAAGTACACATACAGTCTAGAAAATGTCAACGTACACACTCCCAATTGAGATTGATAGTGGTCTGAACATGATGCTGCAATTTCGAATTAGGTTGCAGCCAGGATAAGCGTTTCATGCTGATCAACCTGGTGCCTTCTGTAGCAGCAAAAGTTGCTTATGGTTGACAATGACGCCGAGTGATTATTTTATAGGTATTACCGGTATTTCGGCAGTTATGTCACTTTAACCCAAATTACACCACGAACGTTCTATTAACATTGTATTTTAAATAATATATCTCCTTGCACTAGTTATGTAATTGCCACATGTTATAGACATTGTTATTTAATGCATGGGCTAGCTAAATAGACGTGGTGCCCTTGTTGCTTCACTGCAAAGTTTGCCAAACATTTCGCTAATTTACAAGTCTATGATATGTATTCAACAAAAAAGCTCAAGTGCCATACATTTTAATAATTTGCATTGCAATGAAAATTTTAAATTCCAGCAAACCATTTTATTTGAGCAAAATGTCGATAAAACTTCTGCATTGTAACAATCATTTCAATATATATTGTGGCATTTCTATGATTACTAGTGGGTCTTATGACTGTGGTACTTTTTAAATGTTTAAACAATGTCATTGATTCATATCTATAGCTCATACATTGCGCACATAATGAGATGGGTAAATTTATTACTAGAAACCATTTATCAGTAACTGGTTTCTTGAGCAGTAAAAGCATTTTACTAGAAATTTGGTACTAGTAACTAACTATTTAACAAAGGGTAATTGGCAGTCTTAACCAACCTATAAAATGGTGAATTGTTCATAAGATATTTTTACATAAGAAGTGCAAGTAGATATATTCTTGAAAATATTATGTTAATAGAACATTAGTGATGTAATCATATGGATCAAGTGACGCAACTGCTGAAAAACCGATAATATAAAATTGTAACTCGGCGTCATCGTCAACCTTGGACCCTTTGGCTGCTACAGAAGGCACTAGTTAGTTGAGCCAGAGACCCTTATCATGGCTGTTTATGTTATTGAGATGACTGTTATAACGATCTATATTGTAATACGATCCATATTAATACAGTATAAAATATAAAAACGGCTGTTTCAGCTAATCATTAAGCAGTTTGAGTCTAAGACACTAAAACACAAAAGTACAAATAGATAACATAAAAAAGTTAAAGGTTGTTTAAGCTTTTTCGCGATGAACTGAATGCACTCTAGACTATTCCCTTTGTAAAAAATAGTAATCATAAATAATTTGAGAGGGCAATCTAAATTGAAAGCCAACTTTTTTGGTGGAATTTCGAAGTTGCAGCCTCATTTTCAGACCACTATGAAATTGGAAGTGTGTACGTTGACTCTTTCTAGACAGTATGTGTACGTTGGCATTTCTGTAAGTTTGTCAATTTTTAAATGAATACAAAAAATGACAGCAGGAAACCAGTTCTTTTTTCATTAAAACATTCTCCTATATATTATAAGACCTGAACTTTTACTTGGAACTGATATGCGTATCGTTTATTAAGTTTTCATCAACACTTTTACAAAATAGTGTGTACGTTGTCATTGACAATTTGCAAATATTTTTTGAATGTTCTCAAAAAGTACAAAACATTAGACAAAACTAAATACATTTTAGAAAGCATCAGAACTGCTGCGGTCGGTAGGCTATGTAGTATAATTAAAATCGGCTGGACAGAAAAATAATCACTAAGAAACTTACCTCAGCTGAGCTATTTTGGCCGTGTACGTTGACTTTTGTGGTCGCATGACCAAAGTTGTTTACCCACGGTGTATCATAAATGTTCTCTTATTTTTACTGAATCAATGACAGGACAGAAACAGTAATGTCTTGGAGCGGCATCGTTATCTCAGATAGTCTTTACAATCATAAGTACAATTACAAATTGTACAAATCTATCATATGTATGAAAAATATATGACTTTTTACATAGAAAGCAACTGATAGGAAGGAATGAACGATTTATCTGATGGATGTGTATGTTCTGTAATGTGTTTGAAATATACGGCATAAAAGCGTTTACATGCCAACGTGTCTGGATATGTTACATGCATGGCTTGAAAGTTTGTTTGAAATGTACAAATCTGAAGCCAATGCACCACCGGAAATAAATTCGAACGTAATTTTGTAAGATTTTTTCAGTCATTATCAAATTCTGTACATCAAAACAAAGTGGCTGTGCATAACTGATTTTATACACAAAATCGTGTTGTTTTCCTATAATTAAAAACAGCAATCAGAAAATAAAGATCCAATGAATAGTGTATGTGTGTCGATGCTAAGTATTAAGTAGGAATCTTTATTAAATATTTTATGAAAAATCTAACATTTAAGTTTGTGAACCGATTGCTGAAACAATTAAATAATTCAATGTATATTAACCTTTTCCCTTATATAAGCGTGTTTCGACGGCTTTTTGCCCCCCCCCTTTTGAGGCCTCAAACAGTGAAAAAATGTCCTATTTAGACCCCAAACACTGTTTTTCGTTTGAGAAATGTTGTTAAAAAAGTGACCATTTTTTCGGCGCCGTCCCCCATCCAAATAATACATCAGGGGGTTGCCAGAAGGGGGATGTGCCCCCTTCTGTTTGGGGGGTTTGAAGGGGGGCGGATTCCCCCTCATCGCCAAGAAAATTTTGGACTTGTGAGAGGCTTAAAATGACCCTTGGTCGACCGTAACGTGTAACCAACGCTGAAAAGCCTTTGAATCTATCTCAATCCATTGAGAAGTTGCAGCACTTTGAAATCAACTTTGATGGAAAAAAATCAACGCAAAATAGTGTGAATTTTTGCAAATTTGAGATGTCCCCTCGTTGCCATGGTAACAGAAAATTTAAGACTGAGCATGTCGTTACAAAAGCAATGGTCCAGTCAACATTTGTGCCAAGTTTGATTAGTATTGAAGCATTTTGCATAGTTTCATAGCAGTTTGAACTTGTAAGAGGAGGCTTTTCAGTTAAAATGGCCATTTTTCACGATATGCTCATGGGGGAAAGGGTTAAGCTGAAATATCAGGTTATTTGTTTCGCTAAGGAACTAAATATATAGTCTATGCGATCAAGTTTTTCTTCAAACGAATGAATTGTATTAAAGTGATAAAAAATTACATTTTAATTATGATTGTTGTATGTACAAAAATAAAACGACAATACAATGTATATAATTCATTTTTATTAGCAACAAACTTATATTAAATATCTCTGATATAAGGATGATGATATAAAACAATTTGAAAAAAGTGTCTCACACGTTTATTGTAATTCTTTACTAAGAAAAGACCGATGATGGCATTGCTATGCAATTAGACAACAATTCTAGGTACACATTCTGTCTTGTCATGCGTGCCATTATGTCTTTGATCATCTTTTTCAAACTTGCTTTGTGTTCGTCTATCGCATATGTCTGGTAGTAATCTACTCCTGTTACACTCGCATATAGATTATTACCAATATAAACCTTTTGGGTTCATGAATTATTCAGACACACTTACAATGTTTAATAAGACGCCAGTATTGTAGCATTTCTGGGTGAAAATTTAACCAAGTATGTAGAGGAAATGTTATTTTGTTACTTGTAAAGATATATTAGACTCGTTTAATCATGTCCTTTCGTTTTTGTTTTGTTTGATTGTTTATTTTATTTTTTTTTAGATTTAAATAACGGTGACGAGCTATTTTCTCACAATAATAAACAAATATCTTAATTATATAATAATTTCTCTCAGCCAATTATAATTTCAAGACAGACATTTCATCTTAGATTTTCTAGAACGTGCACACGTGTCTGAAATTTCTTTCAATTACAATATTATTTCACTTAATATGTAGATTAAAATTTCATGGCCAGATTAATATTGATCGATTTAAGGAAGTGCAAATATTTATACATTATTAGAGCCACAATAATGTTTATTGGCATAATTTAAATGCAAGCAGTTTCATGTTTACGTTTCGTTCAATAAGTTCAGCTTGCAGCCTTTCAATAAATGACAGAGAAATTTCCGGTAAATCAATTAAATCATTTTAAGTACTATTCCATACATTGAAGTTGGGGCATTTTTAAAATAAAATGTCATCAAAAGATAAAATTTCACAACAGGCTTGCACTAGATGATTGACACATTTCTTGTCCGACGAAAAGACATCTTTAAAGTATTTACATTGTTGATCCCGCATGAATTTATGAACCTTTGCAACGTTTTATTTTGTCAATATTGACAAATCATAAACACAACTTTTAACTGAGTGCAAGTAGATCAGTTGGTTATCGGTAGGACAATTGTGTGCTTGGCAAGTTTTTTTTATCCCGAAATCGATTGCTGCACAATATAACAAAGAAAATTATCTTTGTACAAAAAGACAAAACAGAGAACATATCTCGGTAATCCGGTTTAAAGCTGACATCCGATGTGATAATTAGTCAGTAAGTGTGATAATAGAGATGTTTATGTCTGTGTCTAGTGAAAAAGGCCTCAGTTATCTCATGGAGACTACATTTTTTATTTCTATATCTAATAATTGTAAGCAAATATGTTGATGTTTAGACCCGTTTAATGTGGGAGAGTAACTTTAATAAAACAATACATCGAGATAACTTTGATTATTGTCCTAATACAGCTAAATTAAGCATGGTCCAGGCTTATCAACAGTCGTCAGTAATGCTCACTTGTCCTGGCTGAACTATTACATATAATTATATCAAAACACTCATACTATAATTATATAGTAAGTACTTATTTCGTAAAATGTGTGTTCCTAAGTGCAATTAAAGACGACCAAACCAGTTTTACAAAACGGTTAATTTTTTGTAAAGCAACTTTACAGTACAATATAGACAATATAGAGATTAATCTGCGGTGCAGGGTCTGAAGAAACTTATGACTAGATAACGGATCATGTTGTTTACAAGCAAAGCACAAAAATAAACTACTTGTAGTATGGACCTGAATAAAAATCATCTACCTCTCTTCCCATAATTAATCTTCCATCTTGAAAATTCTAAACTGTAACCGGAAAACGCGATACTGTAACACGTTTCTAACGGTGACTTTCACCTTTGATGTAAACACAAGTGATGGTGCAATCTTTGTATAATATGAAACGAATGCATTTATTTGATGCTGCCAAATCATAAAAAAGTCTTATTCGGTTTCATTAAAATTGAAAAAATAATATGTTTGGCAGTCTGAATCAATTGTAGGATACAGTCTAGGATTTCACCCAAGTCCGAAATAATGTCAACTGGTATACATTTTATACTTTCAGTTTCTAAAAAATAATAGATCTAAGTTGTCTTTTATATTTAAAACTCACATACTTTAGTCGACTTTTACATAATGAAAATATTAAACCTTTACACACCCTATGTACAACATGCTATTTATTTTCATGTTTAAAGTTTTAGCGTAGGTTGGACAGGAACACAGTATCCGTACTTTGTATTCATGCTTTTGTGTTCGAGGTCCCTCTCGATGTTTAACAGAACAGGCCGAGAAGTTGCGATAACCTTGTCTCATGCTACACTTATTTTGTACAACTATCTCCGCTACTTTGTTTTTAGATCGGACAATGTGATCATGAACAGCTGACAATGAATGTTGCGAAACTGGTAGTAATCAACACTGAAATATTTAAACATTTTTAACAAACCTTTCTTCTTCAACTATCCATAGATATTAATTGAACTCTTTCTGTATTTATGAGCATGTTACAACATTTGCATTCATATCTTCTTATGCTGACGATAGTGACAGAAGAAATTCACTCGAGAGCAGAGTTTCTCTTTCTACAGCGAACGACTCTTGTCACATAAAGGAGTTTTAAATGAATATTGAGTATGGTAATGCATTGAGGCAAACTTTTAAGCCAGAGTTCAATAAAAGTCAAATATTTATATTTGTCGAATATATACTTTGCTTCTGAGAAAAAGCTTGATTATTTTCGATTGTGTGTAATATATTTAATTCCGACTTTTTAAATGACATAGCTTGTTATAGTTAGTGACCGTTTCAATGTTAATTTACAATTGACTTCAGTCTTCATATCTGTGCTATTTTAAAACAAACTATAGAAATTGCAGATTCAAGTACAGTAATGCTTATTGTATGATGATATCTTCGCACAAAATAATATTTATAGAACTTCCAGGAGATACGCATTAAATTGTGTTTTATTACTTTTTTGTTGGATATAACAGAGAAAGCAAATATGAATACAAATTGAACCTAATCTATAACTTAAAGGTATATCAGAATAGTGTTTTAAAGACTTTTTTACCTATCTGCTTAGTCGTGTATCATTTTACGCCTTTTCCCAAAAGTATTTCATCATCACAATTTTATGTAACAATAAAGCATGGCCATGGAAAAAATGTGTGAAGTTACAAAATAATTATATCCCTATAAATGAATTATTTAGAAATATTGATGAATAAAAATAAGTATTTTCAATTTCTGTATTTTCACTGTAAAAATGTCATTCTTTTAATGCAGTAAAACATATTTATATTTTCCGATATTTTTACTGATTTCTTGCCTGACAATTTTGTTCTTAATTCACATCAAGTAAATTATTTAAAAGCAAGAGAAAAACAATTTTGTACAAATAGAGGTGGACCTTTAACAAGTGTTCTATTCTATCCAGTTCTATTCTAAACATAAACTCTATATCAAAAGATGCCTATTAGTGTAAAAACTGCGGTCAAAACTTTGAAAATTAGTTTCGTCTTCTGCAAAATGTCACAAAAAAGCAATATTGAGTTGGAAATTGAAATAGACAGTGACGAAAATGAGTTTTTAGTTAATGTTGATTTTCATTTCAATGAATCAGCTATGGCTTTACAGCTGGGTGATGGCTCAGTTCAAATGATGAGAATGAATGGTACTTCTTCCAACTGCGCACCATGTAAACAACACTATCAATGTCAGAAATCCACGTTAAAGAATTGTTGATAAATTTCTAGAAGATGACCTTAAAAAGAATACTAGAGTTACAACTGAACAGGACGGACATTAAATTTATGAGGGGTTCTTGATCTATAGGAGTGAAAACAGGTCCCGCTGATGAGTGATCTGCATATGTGAGTATCTTTATATATGCAGTTAGGAAAAAATATGACCAGGAATATGAGCCAAACTCTCTGAAAAAATTATCCAAGTTAAAGAGCATTCAAATATTTCAAAGATGTTACCAATGTGGCTTCTCCGCAAACTAAGATCATGTCTTTCAGTGTAAGATGTATTATGATTCAAGACGAAGTACTTAAAATCACAAGCAAAATGCAACACCCAAAATGCTGCAGCTGCTTTTACATCTGATATAAAGAAATTGTACGCAGCAAACTAACTTGCTGGTAACAATTCTAGAGCACTTCAAATTTCTATCTGGTATATATGCCCTTAATTTTTTGGCATGAGGACTGTCTCTTTGTTAAGGAAATATTAAGTTGCTGTGTGATTATTATGATGGCTCCGAATATCTGGTGTACAGTCAGGAGTGCCAAACCAAAACTAGGACAGGAGCTAATCATCACTATACTTGAAAAATAAAGCCAATAGCTTATGAAAGTGTTGGAAATCCTGCATGGTGCCCAGTGGCTTTATATAAGCAATTTGTTGATAAGCGTTTTGGAGCAATATTGAAGCCAGACTGACTCTCCATTCTTCTTAACGGTAGCCTCCACAATCCTCAAAATGGAAAATCATGGTATAAACAAAATTTACAGCATAATGATAGACAGACATAAAGCATGCAGCAAACAAAGCTGAATTTAACACCATAAAAGCAAGCATTGAACACTATGTATATTTTAACATTTTATTAGGAA
Source organism: Ruditapes philippinarum (assembly GCF_026571515.1). NCBI lineage: Eukaryota > Metazoa > Mollusca > Bivalvia > Venerida > Veneridae > Ruditapes > Ruditapes philippinarum. Next base: position 222,659 of record NW_026859939.1, read on the forward strand.
AACTATCAGCAAAATTTTTATTTAATAATAAATCTATACAAATTAGAAAATTAATGCAACAAAAAAACAACAATTTTTGCATTCAATGCAGACAAACATTAAAAAAAACAGTGTACAGAATTTTGATTAAACCATGTTTTATATATTTGAAATATCATGCAAAATTACTTTAACAATTTTCTTTAATATAAATCGGAGAAATTTTTCATTTCATTCCAATATATTTCAATAAGATAAAAAAAAAAAAACGGTACAAAAAATTAATTTAAACGTGTTCACCATTATATAAATTTGAAAATTTGTGCGATAATTATTATTTACAATTTTATTTGAAATTGATTTGAAAATAAATTCTTATATAAAGTAGTTCAATAGGCTTTATTTTATTTTACTATTTAGAAGAAAAATTGCCCCATTAATTTAAATAATAAACGAGGTGTATTTTTTTATTTCTAAAATAACATTTGTTTTGTTTTAATTAATGCTACTAGTATACTTTTTTTAATTCTTAGATTTTAAAATCACGTAAATTACTTTGCTTAAATTTATTAAAAATTGAAAAGTGATGTTTTTTACAATTTAAGGAAAGGGATGGTACAGACATTAACTGATGCATGTGTTGCAATAAACCACATCATTCAGATTAGTGGGCACAAAATGTCAACAGTGATCACAATTACAGCACCTTGAGAAAGACATTTCAACGACATTGAGTAATTTATCTAAAAAAACTGGCACTTTATCCAGTGAAAAAAATCTGGAAAAAAATACTCAGCTTCACACTGTGATTACATCAGTTGTCAGCACATAGAGTGAAAATTTCAAATGCGAAAATATATATAATAACAGATTTTTAAAAGCTTACAATATACAGATTAAAAAAAAAGGATTTAGCTTTATTATGTTTAAAGATATCCATTGAATAGATAAATACTGAATCCCTAAAGAAAGCCCAACACGGCAAAATTGAAAATGTTGCAGGCTCGGTTTGATTGAGCCTGCTCATTGACGGTACTGGAAAGTGCAAGTTACCGTCCAAGCCCCCTAGCACCGGCTTAAGCAGAATTTAAACAAGAAATAGTAAAATTTTGAATTTAGAAACATCCACAGATGTGTTCATATGGCGGTTATCATGGAACCTTCAATGTGACACAGTAGTGCCATTCCATGAAGATTATTCGTACAAATAAGCATTATCTTACAGTGGATATTTTCAATTTTGCAAACAAAAGGAACTTCACTAAATAACTGCCTAGATAAGAGCATTTGTAGTGTATTAAGTGTTTATAACTGCTGTTAGAACTCACTATTAATAAATAATAGCCCAAATTAAACGAAATATTCATCCAAGTAGAGCAAAACAACATTAAAATCAGCTCTAAATAATGCTCCACTTTTAGATCTGACCGTGACTCAATACGAAATCATTTCTGGTGATTTTTCACACAGCCAATCATCGACGAGCTGTCATAATTTTGAAAGCGATGTGGTTTCTAATTTTAACACTGGGACAACCAATACTGAGAAGATAATTTTCACGATTTCGAAAACAAATATGGCACTGTCCATATAGCTGACAGGTTAACTGGCAGAACTCTTGCTCATTAAAAATTGACAATTAAAAGTTACTTCAAACATTTGATTTCTTTTTTAAAATAACTTCAATTTTTTTTTCTAACGAAAATCAACAATTTGTTTTACTATTACGAATAAAGGTATTTTGATACTTCTTTTTTGGTTTGGTTACTATTAACCGGTTTAAACTCCACAGAACTGTTGATGCTGCTGACCGTTTCAAGGCGGCACCCCGCTGTGCTCCTAAGTTAACACTGTGTTGGTGACCCTTTTGTTTGTGTCCCTTGTTCTTTTCTCGTCTACGGTGAGTATCTTCCCTTTTACCCCTAGTTTTTAGTCCCCTACCGGTTTACCGGAGGGGACTTTAGGTTTACCCTCCGTCCGTCTGTCCGTCTGTCTGTCTGTCCGTCTGTCCGTCCGTCCGTCCACAAAACTGGATCCCGCGATAACACAAAAAGTACTGAAAATATTTTAATGAAACTTGATATATGGATAGATGGCAGTATGGAGATTATGCACGTCTTTTTCTTTTCTTCCTATGTTGAAAATTCTGGTTGCTATGGCAACAAATAGACTGAAAATATGGCAAATTTTACACATATCCTGGATCCCGCAATAACTCAAAAAGTGCTGAAAATATTTTTATGAAACTTGATATATGGATAGATGGCAGTATGGAGATTATGCACGTCTTTATCTTTTCTTCCTATGTTGAAAATTCTGGTTGCTATGGCAACAAATAGACTGAAAATATGGCAAATTTTACACATAACCTGGATCCAGTGATAACACAAAAAGTACTGAAAATATGTTTATGAAACTTGACATATGGGTATATGGCAGTATGGAAATTATGCACATCCTTTTCTTATCTTCCTATGTTGAAAATTCTGTTTGCTATGGCAACAAATAGACTGAATTTCAAGATTTCTGATTCTAGTTTTTAAGTTTTTTTCACTATAAGTTCTTTATTTCTTAAGGTATTTTCTTCAATCTTTAAATATAAGTTGCTTGTAATCAACCACATCATATGTGACAAGGTTTACAACTCTAGCACAAAATTTATCAGAATAACCTCCCTTGAACTTAAAATTTTCATGAAAAAACATTGGTTTTTTTAGCTCACCTGTCACAAAGTGACAGGGTGAGCTTTTATGATCGCTTTTCGTCCGGCGTCCGTCCGTCGTCCGCCCGTCCGTCGTCCGTCCGTTAACTTTTACTTTAAATGACATCTCCTCATAAACCAATTAGCCATTTTCATCCAAACTTCACAGGAATGTTCCTTTTGTGGTCACCTTTAAAATTTGTTCAAAGAATTTAATTCCATGCAGAACTCTGGTTACCATGGCAACCGAAAGAAAAAACTTTAAATATCTTCTTTTAAAAAACCATTAGAGCTTAGATATTTGGCATGAAACATCTTCTAGTGAGTTTCTACCAAGTTTGTTCAAATAAAAGCCCTAGGGTCAAAATTGGCCCCGCCCCGGGGGGTCATTGATTTTCCCTATATGCATATAGTAAAAACTTAAAAAAAAATCTTTTAAAGAACCCAAAGAGCTAGAGCTAAGATATTTAGCATGAAACATGTTCTAATGGGTGTCTACCAAGTGTATTCAAATAAAAGCACTGGGGTCACAATTGGCCCTGCACCGGGGGATCATTGATTTTCCCTATATGCATATAGTAAAAACTTAAAAAATCTTCTTTTAAAGAACCCAAAGAGCTAGAGCTAAGATATTTAACATGAAACATGTTCTAATGGGTGTCTACCAAGTTTGTTCAAATAATAGCCCTGGGGTCAAAATTGGCAACGCCCGGGGGGGGGGTCATTGATTTTTCCTATATGCATATAGTAAAAACCTAAAAAAAATTCTTTTAAAGAACTCAAAGAGCTATGGCTAAGATATTGAGCATTAAACATGCTCTAATAGGTGTCTACCAAGTTTGTTCAAATAAAAGCCCTGGGGTCAAAATTGGCCCCGCCCCAGGGGGTCATTGATTTTCCCTATATGCATATAGTAAAAACTTAAAAATCTTCTTTTAAAGAACTCATAGAGCTATGGCTAAGATATTTAGCATCAAACATGTTCTGATAGGTGTCTACCAAGTTTGTTCAAATAAAAGCCCTGGGGTCAAAATTGGCACCGCCCCGGGGGTCATTGATTTTCCTTATATGTGTATAGCAAATACTTAAAAAATCTTCTTTGAAAAAACCCAAATAGCTAGAGTTAAGATATTAAGTATGAAACATCTTTTAGTGAGTGTCTGCAAAGTTTGTTCAAATAAAAGACCTGGGGTCAAAATTGGCCCCGCCCCGGGGGTCAATGATTTTCTTTATATTTGTATAGCAAAAACTTAAAATCTTCTTTGAAAAAACTCAAATAGCTAGAGTTTAGATATTAAGCATGAAACATCTTCTATTAAGTGTCTACAAATTTTGTTCAAACAAAAGCCCTGGGGTCAAAACTGGGCCAGCCCCAGGGGTGTCATTGTTTTTAACTATATGTGTATAGTAAAAACTTAAAAAAAATCTTCTTTTGAAAAGCCCAATGAGCTAGAGCTTAGATGTTTAGCATGAAACATAACATTTTCTTATGGGTGTCTACCAAGTTTGTTCAAATAAAAGCCCCTGGGTTAAATTGGCCCTGCAACGTTGGGGGGGGGGCTATATACAGGTGAGCGACCTCAGGGCCATCATGGCCCTCTTGTTTGAATAACTTCTTTTTCTGAATGTATCTACTTCAAACTTCATATAAATGTTTCTTAATATCACTCAACATTTGTGAGTGTTAAATACTCTAGCAAGACTATTTCCAGAATTATGCCCCTTTTGAACTTTTTTTTGAGAAATTGGTAATTTTTACTCCAACTTCTTCAATCATGATAGGATTTTAAAAATGTTATATTTTGATAACAGGGATGTTTAAAAAATAACTTTAGAGTGTCCTTCAGTCCGTCTGTCTGTACATAAAAACTGTTTCCTGTGATCACTTTTAAAGAACTTTTTCAACAAATTTACTTAAAATAGGAACATAAGTGAATGGCCAATGGCCCTTCAGAATGTTGCTTGGGCTCTTACCGGTAGGGGACTTATGGATTGCTTGCAATACTATGATAATTGCTTGTTTTTTTTATTTCAAAGATGTGTCCATACTTTTCATACCGTCCATAATAAATCAGTGATCAGCTTAGAAAGTAAGTCAAGCAAGTAAGAAGGGTTCTTATATTAAACGCAACTGCTTTGAGAAGTTCACTCACTGTACCATATAATTCATCCAAGAACTGTAACTTGTTTTCGGTTGTAAATAAGGCAAGGGCAAAGCTAAAAATTAAAAGGGGTCTGTTATGCACTGCCACTGCGTACTCTGGCCATTTTTAACCATTTTTTCAACGAAAACCGGGTTATTGTAATGCCGAAGTAGGCAGGCGGGCGAGCGGGCGTTAACTTTTGGTTTCCGCTCAATAACTTTAGTTTGTATTGGCCTATTGACACCAAACTTGGTGTGTAGATAGCTTATATCAAGAGGCAGCTTGGGATTGCTAGCCAGGTGTCTGTGATCAAGGTCACTGTTACTAAAAATAGAAATTCAGTTTCCTCTCAATAACTTGAGTTTGCTTTGACCTATTGACACCCAACTTGGTGTATGGATAGCTTATATCAAGAGGTAGCTTGGGATTGCTACCCAGGTGTCTGTGAATAAGGTCAACGTCACTGTTACTAAAAATAGAAATTCAGTTTCCGCTCAATAACTTGAGTTTGCTTTGACCTATTGACACCAAACTTGGTATATGGATAGCTTATATCAAGAGGCAGCTTGGGATTGCTACCCTGGTGTCTGTGATCAAGGTCAAGGTCAATGTTACTAAAAATAGAAATTCAGTTTCCGCTCAATAACTTTAGTTTGCTTTGGCCCATTGACACCAAACTTGGTGTATGGATAGCTTATATCAAGAGGTAGCTAGGGATTGCTACCCAGGTGTCTGTGATTAAGGTCAAGGTCACTGTTACTAAATATAGAAATTCAGTTCCTGTTAAATAACCTTGAGTTTGCTTTGGCCTATTGACACCAAACTTGGTGTATAGATAGCTCATATCAAGAGGCAGCTTGGGATTGCTATCCAGGTGTCTGTGATCAAGTTCAAGGTCACTGTTAATAAAAATAGAAATTCAGTTTCTGCTCAAGAACTTGAGTTTGCTTTGGCCTATTGACACGCAACTTGGTGTATGGATAGCTTATATCAAGAGGTAGCTTTGGATTGCTACCCAGGTGTCTGTTGTCAAGGTCAAGGTCACTGTTACTAAATATAGAAATTCAGTTTCTGCTCAATAACTTGAGTTTGCTTTGGCCTATTGACACCAAACTTGATGAAAGGGTAGCTTTGACAAGAGTCAGCTTGGGATTGCTACCCAGGTGTCTGTGATCAAGGTTAATGTATTTAGTATTCATGTTATAACTTAAATTTGATTTGACCTTTTGACACCAAACTTGCTGAGTTGCAACTTTTGATTGCCACTAAGATATCTGGGAGCAAGTTCAAGGTCATTTGCTTACAATAGAATTTTCAGCTTCTACTCAATAACTTCAGTGCTTTTTGACCTATTGATTGCTGTCACATCAAAACTTGGTCGTTGAAAACCTTGTTTTCGTCGCATTTCGGCGCTTCTTGTTCTCATCTTGTCCTATTGCAAATGCTTTTGAAGATATTATCTAATTAGTCTTAATGCACGCTTTCATTCTTGTGATAACGTTTCAGTTCAGGTACAGTTCCTGAACCAGTATCTATGCCATGAAGGAACTTTTTCTGAAATTTGTACAGTATCAGCCATCCCAACAACATAATATTTTCATTTGTTCATGTTTGTGCACATTCTCTTTTCTGAGATCTTTAATATGAGCTAAAAATATTGGCAAATTATTTATTGCTCCTGGCTGTATCTTAGCTTTAAATCTTTACAATAACGCATTAATGGTTTTCTTTCAGACTAAATCATATCTGTTTTTAAGTTAGAGAAATTTTGACAGTCGAAGCAGAAGGTAGACGATCATTGTTATTATTTTCACGACATTGCAGGTTAAGTTAAACAGCTTGTCTCTTAGTTTTTTTGACAATACTAATTTCGAATATCGTTGTGGTCTACAGTGATGCCGTATCTATTCATTCTTTCAAAATTGCTCTACAAGAAGAAAGTTCACATGCAAATGAGTATAAGGATATGTAATGCAACTGTTGTAAACGATTATCCTATTGATTTTATCCTTATTACGTTTATCAGTTGCGCAGAATGGTTGTTTACAAAGTGTACCAGTATTCGGATGTTGAAAGCTATCCGATTTTCTGCAATTACTGCTGTAACATGGCCATCTATTTTTTATGAATACTTTCCATTAATTTGCATGGCTTAATAAAACTGAGCCTGCAACATTTTATAATTTTGCTGTTTAGAGTTTTCATTTGGGTTTCAGGTAAAGTGTACCAGTATTCGGATGTTGAAAGCTATCCGATTTTCTGCAATTACTGCTGTCACATGGCCATCTATTTTTTTTAAATACTTTACCATTAATTTGCATGGCTTAATAAAACTGAGCCTGCAACACTTATAATTTTGCTTTTTAGGGTTTTCTTTTGGGTTTCAGGGTTTCTCTATTTCAAGGGGAAGTAACTCATTTTTACTAAATTATTTGTTCTTTTCTGTCTTTCATAGGTTTTACTTATTATACTATTTTTGTTGTATAAAATATACCAGTTGTAAGGTCATCAAAAGCATGTAATGTTAATGTTAGGATTTCATATTTATTTAATAGAAACTGAGAATTATTAATGTTATGTGCATACATTTATATCTTAGTTTATTGATATGATGAGACTTATAATATTTCTGCATTTAAAGAGTTACAGTTATGTCATTGTTATTAAACAGATGAGACTTTCATTTAAAGTTATAAATGATAATACATGTAGATATACTGATTTAAAATGTCCTAAAACTTGAATCAAGCAATATAATTAATAAAGTCTCAAAAAATCATATTCTGAATAGTTATTCTATTTATTTTTTCTAACATGTGCATAGTTTGAAAAGGACAGCTTCTGTCTTATCTATTTGTAATGGAGGGACACCTGTCTCAACCTTTAGGTCTCCTGAGTCAACCCGACAACATACTTTACATAGAGTAGATTGTTACTTGCCCTTGAATAAATTTGTGCACTAAATTTATAGTAGGTGATTTGTGCCACATTTAAACCAACATAGTACAAAAAGTAACCGGGCGCCAGATGAAAACCTGAAAATACAATCTACCACAAAGTGGTTCGTTTGTTGCAATTTTAATGTTTTCGCCCGGTGCCCTTGATGCAAAATACAAATCAGCCTTCATGAAATTTCTTATGATAGAAAAAGGTTAGTTTTTTTTCTGTACAAAAATAGATATTGTACATGTATTAGCACAATTATGTTCACTTTCAAATTGACTTGTTATAAATAATGGCACAACCAATAACTGTCTAAGCCCTTTTTAGTAAAACTGATTATACAATAATATATAAATTGTCATCTTAAATAAGACTATGAGTATGTAAGGTTTCTTTTTCTTATTTATTAATTAAGAATTAATTATCAGTTAATTAAAAAATCTAAAAGTATCTGTCACGGTTTAGAACTGTTCACTATTTAGGGGAGAAAATGTGTAAGCGGCCAGATAGCTTAATCGCTAAAGCTGCAGTACATTATTCTGTGGGGCACAGGTTCGAGTTCTGGTCAAGCTCAAAGTTTTTCTCATCCTGTGACGGCATATAAGCATAAGTTCAATTCACTATGTTCTGTAAACATAAGAAATTCAAGGACACAAATCAATATAGTGGGGCAATATGTTGTGGTTTAGAACTGTTTCATTATTAGAAAGGGGAAAAGTGTCGCCGGCCGGATAGCTCAGTTGGTCTTCTGAAAGTCATGGGTTCGAGTCATGGTCAGGCAGTTTCAGTCAGGGTTTAGAAGTGGTTTTTCAAATGACATATGTTTGATTCATATAACAGATAGCATAAAATTTGAAATGGACAAAGGCAGTATTGAATGATACTTTTAGATCTACAAAGGGCATTTGATAGAGTTGATCACACTATACTGCACATTTATTCTTCTTCATGAAACTTCACGCATCTGCCATATGTAATGACATTCTTACATTGTTTAAGTCTTATCTCTGATAGACAGCAGCTGGTGGATGTGGCTGGTACTCATTCTACTACTGCTCTGAGTACCTATGGTGTTCCATTGATGTTAATTTTAGGTTCTCCTTTATGTCTAATATATGGCAATGACATGTCTGCAACACTAAGCAATAAGTTTTTATTATATGCATAGGCACGAGTATCAGACCTGGGAAGAAAAAATATGGCCAGATTGATAAAAAACCTGTGTTCATGTTAAAAGTGTCAACAACCAAAATAAAATGTAAATGATGTCCCCCTTTAAAAATATACTTTAAGTTAAAAGTATAGTTTTAAAGGGGGTCATTATTTACATTTTTGGGGTTTTTATGAAGACATTCTTTTTTTATCAATCTGATCATATTTTTTCTTCCCAGGTCCGATAATCGTGTCTGTGATTATATGCTGATGACTCAGGAATCCTTGTGTCTGGTAAAATAAATCTAAATAAATTCTTTCTTGTATTATGAGTCTTATAAGATTGGTTAATTGACTATAAATTTTCTTTGCATCTTGGCAAGTCAGACTCTGTTCTTTTTGGTTTAAGCACGGATTTATATTATAATATAAATCCGCGGTTTAAGTTTCAACTTAAACTGGGCCTAGCCTCCAGGTCACATGTAATGGTACTGTTATAAAGTATACATCTTTTGTTAAGTATTTAGGTGCAAACCTGGATCAAGTTCTTTTGGCGTCGCCCTTTGATGCTTTGCATCAATGCTTTTCTTGTACATTTTTGGCCTGTTCTTTCAAGGAGATCACTGTTAGATACTCTCCTTGGCCAGTATATTTTACAAATTTTCCTTAGGCAAGTGAAATGAAACCCTTTCAATCTCTGACTGTCTTTCTGTGTAAGCCTTCAACATTCTGAGCAATATAACAGAACTGACAAGATGTTGCTTTGGTACAGTCGTAGTTTGGTTCTTTCTCTGATGCTGCTGGATCTCCATATTTTATTTAGTTGATAGAAGGCTGTTCTAGTTTTTTGTAGCCTGTTGGATATTTCCTTTTTCTGTAGCGTTTGTCTTACTTATAATGTTGCCAAGGTATGTAATGTCATTTACTTTTTCTAAATATTTGTTTTCTAGTTTTATTAAAGGTGGTGACGGATGAAGTTGCATTGAATTGGTTTTCTTGTTGTTTATGTTTAATCCTATCTGCTTGGCATTTATGTAAAGGTCATTTGTTTTCTTCTGTAGGTGGTTCGATGTTGAGGACAGAAGAGCTATGTCATCTACGAAGTCAATATCCTCCAGCATTGATGTTAGTGTTCATCTTATTCCTCTACGTTTATTTCCTGTTGTTTTTCTCATGACCCAGTCTATTGCAACTAGGAAAAGCATCGGTGGCATGATACATCCTTGGCGTACTCCACTTGAAATATTAAACCAGTTTGATATATTGTTGTTATGTAGTACACTGCATGAGAAGTTGTTGTAAAAACATTTTATTATGTGGACAAGTTTTTCTGGAAATCCATAGGCTGCAAGTATCTTCCATAGGCTCTCACGATGGATGCTATCAAAGGCCTTCTCAAAATCGATGTAATTATGCCCCCATTTTGAAAAAAAGGGGGTATATTGCTTTGCACTTGTCGGTCCGTCGGTCCGTCGGTCCGTAGACCAAATGGTTTCCGAGCGATAACTAAAGAACCCTTAGGCCTAGGAACTTCAAACTTGGTATGGTGATTGGTCATGACCAGTAGATGACCCCTATTGATTTTGGGGTCAAGGGGTCAAAGGTCAAGGTCACATTGACCTTGAAAGCAAAAACGGTTTCCGATCAATAACTAAAGAACCTTAAGGCCTAGGAACTTCAAACTTGGTATGGTGATTGGTCATGACCAGTAGATGACCCCTATTGATTTTGGGGTCAAGGGGTCAAAGGTCAAGGTCACATTGACCTTGAAAGCAAAAACGGTTTCCGATCAATAACTAAAGAACCCTAAGGCCTAGGAACTTCAAACTTGAGATGGTGATTGGTCATGACCAGTAGATGACCCCTATTGATTTTGGAGTCAAGGGGTCAAAGGTCAAGGTCACATTGACCTTGAAAGCAAAAACAGTTTCTGATCAATAACTAAAGAACCTTAAGGCCTAGGAACTTCAAACTTGGTATGGTGATTAGTCATGACCAGTTGATGACCCCTATTGATTTTGGGTCAAGGGGTCAAAGGTCAAGGTCACATTGACCTTAAAAGCAAAAACGGTTTCCGATCAATAACTAAAGAACCTTAAGGCCTAGGAACTTCAAACTTGGTATGGTGATTGGTCATGACCAGTAGATGACCCCTATTGATTTTGGGGTCAAGGGGTCAAAGGTCAAGGTCACATTGACCTTAAAAGCAAAAACGGTTTCCGATCAATAACTAAAGAACCTTAAGGCCTAGGAACTTCAAACTTGGTATGGTGATTGGTCATGATCAGTAGATGACCCCTATTGATTTTGGGGTCAAGGGGTCAAAGGTCAAGGTCACATTGACCTTGTAAGCAAAAACGGTTTCTGATCAATAACTAAAGAACCTTAAGGCCTAGGAACTTCAAACTTGGTATGGTGATTGGTCATGATCAGTAGATGACCCCTATTGATTTTGGGGTCAAGGGGTCAAAGGTCAAGGTCACATTGACCTTGTAGGTAAAAACGGTTTCCGATCAATACCTAAAGAACCTTAAGGCTTAGGAACATCAAACTTGGTATGGTGATTGGTCATGATCAGTAGATAACCCCTATTAATTTTGGGGTCAAGGGGTCAAAGGTCAATGTCACATTGACCTTGTAGGTAAAAACGGTTTCCGATCAATAACTAAAGAACCTTAAGGCCTAGGAACTTCAAACTTGGTATGGTGATTGGTCATGATCAGTAGATGACCCGTATAGATTTTGGGGTCAAGGGGTCAAAGGTCAAGGTCACATTGACCTTTTAATTAAAAACGGTTTCTGATCAATAACAAAAGAACCCTTAGGCCTAGGAACTTCAAACTTGGTATGGTGATTGGTCATGATCAGTAGATGACCCTTATTGATTTTGGGGTCAAGGGGTCAAAGGTCAAGGTCACATTGACCTTGTAGGTATAAAACGGTTATCGATCAATAACTAAAGAACCTTAAGGCCTAGGAACTTCAAACTTGGTATGGTGATTGGTCATGATCAGTAGATGACCCGTATAGATTTTGGGGTCAAGGGGTGAAAGGTCAAGGTCACATTGACCTTTTAATTAAAAACAGTTTCTGATCAATAACAAAAGAACCCTTAGGCCTAGGAACTTCAAACTTTGTATGGTGATTGGTTATGACCAATCAGATGACCCCTATTGATTTTGGCGTTAAGGGTCAAAGGTCAAGGTCACATTGACCTTGTAGGTAAAAACGGTTTCCGATCAATAATGAAGAACCCTTAGGCCTAGGGACTTCAAACTTGAGATGGTGATTGGTCATGATCAGTAGATGACCCCTATTGATTTTAGGGTCTATGGGTCAAAGGTCAAGGTCACATTGACCTCTTAGGTAAAAACGGTTTCCGATCAATAACTAAAGAACCCTTAGGCCTAGGAACTTCAAACTTGGTATGGTGATTGGTCATGACAGCAGATGACCCTATTGATTTTGGGGTTAAGGGGTTAAAGGGCAAGGTCACATTGACCTTGTACGTAAAAATGCTTTCCGATCAATAACTTTAAGAACCCCTATGCCTAGGAACTTCAAACTTGGTATGGTGATTGGTCATGACCAGCAGATGACCTATTGATTTTTGGGTCAAGGGGTCAAAGGTCAAGGTCACATTGACCTTGTAGGTAAAAACGGTTTCCGATCAATTAACTAAAAACGCTTAGGCCTAGGAACTTCAAACTTTGTGTGATGATTGGTCATGACAAGCAGATGACCCCTATTGAGTTTAAGGTGAAGGGTCAAAGGTCAAGGTCACATTGACCTTTTAAGTAAAAACGGTTTCTGATCAATAATTCAAGAACGCTTAGGCCTAGGAACTTCAAACTTGGTATGGTGATTTGTCATGACCAGCAGATTACTCCTATTGATTTTGGGATCAAGGGGTCAAAGGTCAAGGTCACAATGACCTTGTAAGTAAAAACGGTTTCTGATCAATAACTAAAGAACGCTTCGGCCTAGAAACTTCAAACTTGGCATGGTGATTGGTCATGACCAGCAGATGACCCTATTGATTTTGGGGTCAAAGGTCAAGGTCACATTGACCTTGTATGTTAAAAACGGTTTCCGATCAATAATAAGAGAACCCTTAGGCCTAAGAACTTCAAACTTGGCATGGTGATTGGTCATGACCAGCAGATGACCCCTATTGATTTTGGGGTCAAGGGGTCAAAGGTCAAGGTCACATTGACCTTGTAGGTAAAAACGGTTTCTGATCAATTTACTAAAAACGCCTAGGCCTAGGAACTTCAAACTTTGTTTGATGATTGTTCGTGACCAGCAGATGACCCCTATTGAGTTTTGGGTCAAGGGGTCAAAGGTCAAGGTCATGACCAGTAGATACTTTATAACCCTTATTAATTGTTTGATCACTGGGTCAGAAGTCATGCATAATAACCTTATCACATGACTAATTGGCTGCTGATAGGGGGCATACATGTTTTACAAACATATCTTGTTTAAATGGACTTGACTGTTCCACTCAATGCATTGCTCCATGATGTTTCTAAGGGTGTAAATATGATCAATGCAACTCACTCCAGGTCTGAAGCCTGCCTGCTCTTTTCTGATGTTTTTGTCTATTGAACTGCTGAGTCTCATACATAAAATCTTGCAGAAGATTTTACCTGGCACAGATAGCAAGGTTATGCCCGGCCAGTTGTTGCAATTTGTCTTATCTCCTTTCTTTGGAAGCTTTATAATCAGGCCTTTGCACCAATCTTGGGGTAGCATTTCATTCCTCCAAATTTTGTTGAAAAGCTCTTCAAGTTTTTCAGCTATAAACTTAGGGCCTGATTTTAGCATTTCTGCAGTAATGTTGTCAATCCCAGGTGATTTGTTTTTTTAAGACTTTTTATGGCTTTTATTTGCGTTCATTGAACGCCGCCTTTCCTTGTTGATCTTGTTTATCATATTTTATTATTTCATCCATTAATTGAGGATCTATATCGAAGGTTTCACCAAATGTCTCATTTATTTCTGGTAGAGTTTCTGGAACTGGTCTGTTAAGATCCTCTTTAAAGTGTTCTGCCAATCTTTCAAGTTGTTCTCTTCTAAAGCTATTTTGTTTCCATTTTTATCTCTTACAGTGGAGGTTTAACTATTAAACTTTCCTGCTAGTTCTTTTGATATTCGGAAAATTTCCCCCTGTTGTCCTTTTCTTGCTGCCTCTTCTGCCTCATTTGCCTTTGATTCGAAATATTCTCTTTTGTCTTTTCTTAACTTCATTTTGGTTTCTTTATTGCTCTCAGAGTAATCATTGGTGTATTTAACGATCAGCCTTTCAGACCTTGCATTTTGCTTCTTATACTTTAATCCTCTTCTTTTGTCAATAAGTGTCCAAGTATCAGGTTGTATCCATTCTTTGTCTGATCTTGTTTTCGTGCCAAGTATATCCTCACTGGTTTTTATGATGCTATCTCTCAGATGTTTCCACTGACTTTCCAAATCATTTTCTAGTCCTTCTCCTTAATCTGCAAAATATTGAAATCTATTTCTCAGTGTGATAGAAACCTCTTTCTGTATAGCAGGGTCTTTAAGTCTTGCTGTATTATATCTTTTCCTTGATGTCCATGAACAGGCTCAATCAAATATGATAAACAAGATCAACAAGAAAAGGCGGTATTCAATGAACGCGACACCCACACGCTCCATTAGAGCCAGTGGCAAGGAGCCCAGGAGGATCAAACCGAGCCTGCAACATTTTTAATTCTGTCGTGTTTGGCTTTCTTTCATGATTCTATTTGTCTCTATTTTAAATCTCTTGCAATCTGTTACATGAATAGGGCTTGAAACAAAGAAAAACGCTATCCCTAAAGAACGCCCAAAATGAAAAAATTGAAAATGTCCTATTATTTGATCATTTATTTGTTTTCTTGGATTCCTTATCAGATACTAATTATTTCTTATGTTTGATTTTAGTGATTAACCTGCCCATGCTCTGCCTTGTTCCCGTCCTGTTTTTGTTTTGGGTCCTCCTTGGCTTCTTGCCACTGGCTCTTGTTGCTGGAGCATCTGGGGATTGCGTTCATTGAACGCCGCTTTTCGTTGTTGATCTTGTTCATCATATGTTTTGAACGATCTTCAAGGACCGAAGATATAACATCTTTGATTATGTGTACGGGGCGACCTTTTGCAGCCTCCACACGAAACAACTAACACTGATGTGGAAAGACGGAATCGTTAAATTATAAAGACTTATGTTTGAGTGTACAATTGCAGCTAAAGAGAGATGAACATATTTAAGGATTATGTTATATGTACTCAAATTGGATAAATCAGGAAATGTATATTTTTTCAATCCAACTGGCTCATGTGCTGGATCGTGTAAGGCTTGCGTTCATTGAACGCCGCCTTCCCTTGTTGATCTTGTTTATCATATGTTGAGTGTTTATTTACAGCCCAAGACTTTCAGATGAATTATCTGCAGCGCTTCTATCTGTGTAAATTTCAGAAATGGTAAAAAAGTCCGGAAACAGTTATCCCTCGGAAGCAGAAATCACAACAAAATTACATGAAAATTGCAGACTCGGTTTGATTAAGACTGTACATGAGGGTTAATGCGTAAGTGCTACTGCGGTGCCTTGAACAATTTCTGTCTGCTGCAAAAGTACATCTACTTCTGGTACCTGATACCTGTAGAAACCAAACACAAGGCACGGAAATTCTAATGAGAAAACCCTATTTTAAGGCAGTTTCGGCAAAAAAAAGAATTATATTATCACTCATAATTGATAAGGTTAATACTTTGCCTACTTATGCATGTTTAGACCACAAATATTGCCAATGACAATAAAGTGCGCTTTTGTATAAGACAATTTACACTTTCAATACAAGATTTCGCTGTGAAAATGTCTGCCTTCCTGTATAAACGTACCTCCTTTACCCGAAAATGCGATGGAAAAGCAACGTATGTTCCGTTTGTACTAACAATGACTTATGATTGATTATTCATTAATTAGAGCTAATGAATCGTGCCAAGGGTGGTGCATTTATTCAACAGATTTTTTATAAAAAAAATCTAGAGATAATGAGTTATACGAGTATATGACTCTGGTACACATTGTATCATTAAAAAAGTATGATTCTTGTTTTGATTTAATCTGATAAATTATAATACAGTATTGCGTAACTAATTTGCATTCTTCTGTGCATCTTAATTGTATAATTGAGCATCTTGGAGTGTTAATGGCAGTAATTACTTGCTACTGTTACATGTGTATAGAACAGAAGTAGATTATTCTTTGAGCATTTTTGTAATATAAGTATACTAGCAATATATTGTAAATTGTCCCTCCTTCAGAAAACAGTCACCACTTTAAACAAAGTAAGTCGAGGATGTGAATCAGATAAATGGTATATTTAGAGAATAGCATAAGTGTATATATTGATAAGAAATGATCCAAACTACTTGTATTGCCTTTACTAAATTGCGCGCTTATTCTTGACATTTATACAGAAGTAGTCAACAGTATTATCAATATGCGTGTTTACTTCTCTCACATGATAATTCGAATGGCAGCATTGCATAAAACATTTAATATAACAAATTATCTAAAGGAGCTTACACCTAAAATAAAATACTTATTTAAGTGTAAAATACTATAATTATAAAAACTGTAACATTAATCAAATTTTTAATATAAAAGTGTATAAAGTTACATATCGAAAATTAATCATCCTATTCATGTTGGGCATTTTGCAACATGATTATTACGGTTCGTATTAAAAACACTGTTGACCACTCAAGTAGTTAATTAGCTTCTTGATTAAAAAGATGTAGCTTCATAATGAAAAATAAATGTAGAATTAAAAGGCAGAGTGCAATCATTATTAGTAATGGGGCTTATTATGAGTTGTTTCATAATCAATAAGTCATTCTTATAATCAACTGCATGTTTCCGAATTAGTGTTAAAGAAAAGAAATTATTTACATGAAAATTATGTTACATTTTAATCAAATAAAATTTGAGTTATCTACACTATGAACTAACAATATTTTCTTGTCAAAAATGTCAATATGATGCCTATAATTACAGTAAGATTAAACGTTTTTGGCTTCCAAAAGCTTATTAACGTCTCACTGAACAGAGGTGTCTTTTTTGATATAATTTAACATACAATGTTATTTTACGCAATAATGATGATAAGGTTTCCAAAGAAGTAAGCTGGAGTAAACGCACATGCAGTGCTAATCAAAATTATATGTTTTATCATAAATCACTTTAGGTGAGGGGATTTTATTTTAGAGAAATAATTGATTCAGATTTTTTCAATTATTTATAGCTGTTGACCCTTTTTGAATATAAATTATACGCCTATATTTATTAGCTATTCTGTAGAGTTATCTTCAAATAACAGTTGCTTCAATAATCACATTGATATATATTTAGACACGTTATTTGTATAAAGAATTTAGGAAATCTTAATATTAAATCTTCACATGATCGTAGGAATTGAAAAACTTAAGACAAGAATAAAAAATGTACAGGAATGATTTTCTAACAAGATAAGTCATATTTTATGTGATATAAATGCGATTACATTTTGATGGATTCAAATTACAAAAGATTATTTTATTGTGTATGTTACTTGTGCAATATACAGATACGTTGTGTATTAATTGTTTCTGGTAGTGTCAAGTGAAAGTTATGCTTATTCTAGGAAAATAGTTACAAACTTTTTCAATGTCTATACTACACACAACCACTTTACATTGAATTATAAGGATAACATAGCGACATAAAAAGAGAACATTTTATTAGAAATTTCAATTTGAACAGACAAAAAGTGCGAAATTGTTGATTTACGAGTATTGCTCTAATTCGCTATTCCGCCCATTATCTATTTTTAGATATTATAGCATAAAATCGGCTATTTTTTCCCTTTTTTGCCCATGTTATAACGGGGCCAAAACCATGCGTTAACATAGTCACGCGCTCTTGTTATAGCCCGGTTTTACCTATGCACAATACATAGAGGGCCCAGTAAACAAACAAAAAATGACGATTTGGCCTGTTTGCTAGAGTAATGCGCTCTTGTTATATTGGAATAATTAATTCGAGGGCCTCAGAGCAGCATTTAAGTAATTATGCCGGCAAAACGGCGTATAGACATCGCCGCTTATCTTGGTTGTCGCCCTTTCTTAGAAACGGACAGATGTCAGTGTAAACAAATATAATCTGTCATTCAGTTTAAAACCCCCGATTAACTTACAAAAATGGAAAGCACAAAATGAATATAAGAAAACGTTGTTTTATTGAAGTTTATATTGATAAATGTTCGTATGTATCTTTGAGAGAATAATGTTTTATGCCTGTTTTTTTTAAACTTGCGTGCTTAAAAAAAACCGATTCTGAAATTGAATATGATGTCACTGATCTTTTTTCTGCCGCCAATCTGTAATCATTTTAGGAATTTCTGAGGCACATGTTTTGTCTTAGGTAAAGTAATGTTATGTTTTTCTTAAGTTATTATACCTCCAAAGTTAAACTTTGTTTAATCAATTAAAATTTGAAATTTCGTTCGGTTCTCAATTTGTTGGCCCCGGAAAAAATAAAACGCATACGTAAAACATGTAGAGTTTGATAAATACTGTTCAAGCACAAGGATTTAATGTTTGTGTTTTATATATAATATACATCATGAATCTGTTTTAAAATTTAATTTTATGCTATAATATCGTCAACGCACGTTTATTTCGTGTTATAATGTCTGCAGAGTCCCTCGGAACTGTTGGAGCCAACCGTTCCTCGGGACTCTGCAGACGTTATAACACGGAAAAACGTGCGTTAACCCTATATTATCTACTAACAGAGAGGGATGCCGATAACATACTATTTATCGCCTAAATCTATTACAATCTCGTCAATGACTGTTAAAAATTAAAACATTCCATTTAGCTTAAGTTTTTTAGAATTTAACATACAGATTTACGAGACTGATTCACAGTATGCTGATTTACCAGGGTAAATGTGTAACGGTTCATTTGAAATACTGCAATCCTATTTGACAAAAAAAATTCAAACACTCATGACAATAATATATTAATTGCAATTATTCGTTAAATTCAGACTATATGTATTTGATTAAAACCTGTGTAACTTAAAATAAACTTTTTTTATAAAAATTGCTCTTAAAACTCACAATTATATGAACGGAATGACATCAGAGGGAGAAATAATACGTTTATTGAAAGTACAGATATAATGGATTAGGTAATTAGGCTGGAATGTCATCCTTTAATCTATATCCAATTTACCAGGAGGCCCCGAGCAATGACGTTCAAAAGATTACAAAGTCGATCATCAAAACATATCTTATTTAATAAAACTTTGATCTATGTTCTAGATTTAAAATGGTCATATCATAAAATGACCAAGGATAGTCTTATTCAAACGGTACATGACAAGAAGTGCAAAACAAACAGATTTTTTATGATGAGAAAACATGACATTTTTCTGTTATATGAAACGATAATGTACGGCAGATAAATATTTGAGTATATATTAAACGCAATTATAAAGCAGTTCAAGTGCGATTATCAGAATATTTGATTTAATAACTTCAGAGTACAAATATGAGTTACCAAAAGCTCACTATTTTTATTTTCAAAAGTATATTTCGCTAATACGGCTTAGTTGTGGTAATTGAAGCTGTAAAACATTATAGCTAAAATTAAAGTCAGCATAGAGAAACATCTGAATTTGATACCTATGTTATTAAATAAAGTCACAATAATTAAGTAATTAATGTTATTTTGGCAAGATTAAGAACATTTGCAATTTCAGCCCCTTTGCTACGCGGCATTATTTTCCCAAAATAGGCGAGTCAATGAGTGTACGTGCAAAGTGGCGTAAACAACTTCCAGCGATTTTCAAACTGTATGCTGTTGCTTCGAATTCATAAATTGTATTAATGACATTATAAAACGACATCAACAAAGTTAAACACTGAAGATCAATGAACAATGAAGAACAATGGGCACCATAAAGAACTGTAAAATTGACAACATAGGACAGTTATATGTCTTCCAGGTCACCTGTATGCAAAATTTAAATAAAATTTACCGTGTGGTTTATGAGTTATGGATATATTTCTGAACTAAGACCTTGCCATTTGAAGGGCTTATTTTCAGAAATGAGGAAACTGTTAATAATCTGTTATATCAACATTATAAAAAATGTTTTTCTATTGCTCATTGTTAAGAAACAAATAATAACATTCAAGTAACACATTACACAACCAAAATGTTTGGTTCTAAACAAAATGTTCTTAAAATGTATAAAAATGTAACCCTACCCCACCCACTTTAAACACTAATTTTACTATTTCCCTACCTAAAATGCCTTATTCAAAATATCCCTTAAATTTATCGAAATGAGGGTCTGTTTTCAAACTTTGCCTAAATTTTTTCAAAGGTATATTAGTTGATCATGTGAAATATAAAATACTTTTACCGTGTAGTTTTTATTTTATCGAACTTTGAAAATATCTGGTATTATATTTGTTATAAATTTTGGCATTATTTAACCAAAAAAAAACCCTAAAATAATTATATAATTAAAATAAAACTTTTTTTCTTACATAAGAGATCAGAGAGATACATAAAAAATGTTAAAAAGAAAAAAAGAAAGAAAAAAAAGTTGCCCCTTCTGGGGTTTGAACCCACGCCCCTCAATTTCAATGTAGTTTACAAGCGATTCTAGCCTTTTTGAATACTCTTCAAAGTGGAGGTAATGCATTACCCATGGTCTACCTTAAAGATTTTAAATGATGAATTGCTCGAGTCTGTTTCGTGACACAGTAATCACAACAAAAATTAGAATGTGACGTCGCTTTAATATATGTAAAGATTACATGTTATTCTATAATACAAAAAAAATGTAAAAAAAAAAAACAACAGAAAAGTAATAAAAACGAAAGTGATACCAACAGTAATAATTTCGAATAAAAACCAGAAAGAGAAGTTACTGGTTTGCTGATATTATTTGAGAGGATGACCGTTCATACAGTGATTTGGTATAAAATACTCACTTACTGAACAAGTGGATATTCACGTGTCACAAAAAATTTACGAATGTCAAAAAGTGGACTTTAAAACGTTCGCAATTTTTTGCGAAAATATGATTTCTTGAATTTATTACAGTTTTATGATATGATTCAATAAGTTACTTTATGTTAAGAACATGCCCTTATTGTAAAAGATTCAGTATCTAAATATTTGTTTGAAATATCCTGATCAGACATTTCTTTGTCATATAATGAAACATTCTTTTGTTATATGAATAACATATTGTGTTATTAACACACGTATATATTGTTTCATTAAACATTTGTAATTAGTTAAGACCAAACTTAAACAAACAAGCAATGAAAAAAGTAATCTCGGTACCTGAACAGTCAAACTTATTCATGTAAGCTGCTATATGAAAATGTGTTTTTAAACGATAGAATAAAGTTTGCCTAAAAAGAAATAAAATTTGTGTGATTAAATATTTGCGAATAATTTTAATTCGCAAAAACGCAAATATTTCTACACCGCAAAATTAATTAACCATTTATACAGTATTTTTTTACTGATTATGCTTTCGTAAAGAGTGTTTCCCAAGCACAAAACTTCTGTTTAGTGTAGAATCAAAAATTTAAATGAAAATCAGTTTGTACAAATGTGACACAATCATATATAAATATCTAAGATAACTTAGAGGTAACGAACGTGTGCAATTTTAAGCCTACAGGTAAATAGTAGTAGGGCACTAATACATGTGTTATATCTTTAAACGACAACATGTATAACATATCCTGCCAGTATGGAAACTTACTAGAACGTGCTCAAAACAAAGGATAAAATTTAAGTGTTGCAAGTTTGGCCTGTTCAATCCCTTTTAAAGAAGTAAAAAGGTAAATGTTTACTTGCTCCAAGACCCAAAACCACCGCACTATTTGTAGTATTCCTTTGACACCGCCGAGAACTTTATTTAGAAAATAAGTGTAATAATGTTGAAATTTAGAAATAAATGTGATAAAGTTAATCTCCTGCTGTAATCATTTCTGCTGACTCAAATAGTCGCCGAAACAAGTATTATTTTAGAGATTGATGTGATGAATTTATGTTGTAAACATTACTGTACCGAAACCTTTCTTCACTATTTCTTGGGTATATTTGTAATTATGTAAACAATGAGGAGTATTCTATAATAAAATGATATTCATCTTCTAGAAAAAATGCGTAATGAGCATATTCTATTAGGGATTTCCTAGAAGGTTTGCAATCAGCATTTCCTTATAATCTAGAAGAGAACACTCCCAAACTTGAGGTAATGACCATAGTTCACTTAAACGCATTTTTAATACTGAAAATTAATGTGCAGCTGAGCTACCCAGCTCTAAAATTGTATATCTATGACATAAGTTAACTTACTAGCTACTAAAAGACAATGTTTGTCTGGAAATCTTAGACTTTTTATTGCATTTTGATGGCAAATTTTACCCAACGTAGAATACACATTAAACTGTTTCTAAAAATTATAGATTAAAATTTCTCCATTTCTTACATTGAATTGAACCAGTAACAAATAAAATGCTTTGAAATTAAGAGAGAAAAAAGCATTTGGTTAAACAAGGACAAAAATAAATTCGTATTCTTGTATTGTTTTACATAAATCATGTAAGTGGTTGACTGACATTTATTTCAGATGACGGTGAGCCCTTTCTGTGTCAGATTTTATTGTTAAATTGTATAATATACACCCCATTAATACCATTTACAAAGAATCATAGTTTTATTTCTACTACTTTGGTTCATTGTTACCTTGACGATAATGAGAAGTTGCATTATTATATGAAAAAAAACGGTTGGCTATTTTAAGAATTCAAAGACAAAAGATATTTTGTATGATATATCAAACTTGTCACATGGTCGATAATGGAGACAAAAAACATTAATGTTATCGGTTCTATCATTCTCTCTTGAATTCACGGAAATATTGAGAAGTAACTGTAAAAGCAATGTAATTATTATTGTCTATATTTGTTAACATTGAATTGTTATTGATAATTGTGATGTAAAGTAGAATCTTTTACTGTTAGATTTCTGTACAATCAAGCAAATTTTATAGCTTACTCTTTTGTAAATCAGTATTAGTGAAAAGTGAGAAAAAACTTTATTGATTTATAAACAATTGTTGGATACAATAGCGCCTGTAATTAAAGTCACATTATGCCCATCAAAGGGTTTATAAAGTAAGTGGTCAGGTGAAAGTCAAAATAAGTTCAAAATCCCTTTGAAATTCTTTATACATGTAACTGTCAATCTATTTAAATATATAGCAATTTCAGCTCTACTTGACAATGAAAAATTAAAAAATGAGCATAATGTCACCGGAACGGTTTACTTATACTTTTTTTATTTTGATAGGTTGTCATTGGTGTTGTATATTTAGATGCTAAGCCTTGTCCTTTAATGTTATTCATAAAAATGTAAAAGTAATGTTATAAAATCTCTTCCAAGGATAAAGCTGAAACATTATGTATATTATAACATTGCCAGTTTCATAAAGGTTCATGAATTTGAATAAGATATGACATCATTATTATTCATTTAATAAGATGATTTTAAGTAAAGGAACACACGCAAATTCATCCCTGTGAATGGTGGTTACAATTACATAAACATTTCTTACCTACCTTACTAATTATCTTGACATTTTCACGCTGCTGTATATGTAACAAAAAACAACTAAATATTGCGATGTTATGTTACTTTGGTGACAAACTTGAATTATTAGTAATATCCGAACTTCTAATTGAAATGAAAGTGAAACCTATGGGTAATTAAAATCATTTGTGTTTAAAGGCACAGATCATCATTACATGACCGACTTTTATGTCATTAATCTTTCCTGAAGATGTCAAGTCTACTTTACCATCGTCTTGTCATTTAAAAGTGAAAAGATTTCTTTTTTCCATTCATGGTATGACTGATAATGTCAAGCTAACTGCTACTGATCTATAGTTCTTTTTGCTCACAGTTACAAAAACGCTGTAGAAAACAGCTAAATCGTTTGTCATTGTTTCGATAATCGAATTACAGAAAATAAAACATTACAAGTTTAGAAGGTAACAGCTTTATTTGAAATTCTCTGAGCCATTTAAATAAAGAATACAGAATTTTGATAGCGTGGGAAAAATGAATAAGCGAATCACATTTCGAAACAGATAGCACACATTGATATGACCTATTTCAAGTGATAATGGTATTTGAGAGATTTCAGCAACAGTTGCAGCCATATGCAGTGAGAGAGAGTCAAACAAGCAATGTAGTGTAGTAAGATGTTGCATCTACATTTATTTTTGTGTGTTAACTACACAGAAACAGGTGCTATAATATTCATGCTCTATAAAAACCAGATAAATCTCTTTAAAAAGAACAGTACTATATAAGAGTTACTAACTCCGTAGAGGGGTGCCTCCGTGGCCGAATGGTTAAGGTCGCTTACTTGAGATCACAGGTCCCTCACCGCTGTAGGTTCGATCTTCACTCGGGTCGAAATCTTTCATGTGAGGAAGCCATCCAGCTGGCTTACGGAAGGTCGGTGGTTCTACCCAGGTGCCCGCTCGTGCCTGAAATAATGCCCGGAGGGGCACCAGGGGTCTTCCTCCACCAATAAAGCTGGAAAAAAAATCGACGAAAAAATCTCGGCGGGACGCTCTAGGATGGCCGACTTAAGTGTACAGTCGCCCATATGGGCTTTCCGGCGGCGACCTTAAATAAACGCATTTAAAAAAAAGAGTGATAGCGCAAGTACTTGCACACCAAGGTAGATGTTGCCAAGATGTTTAACTGATTATCTTCATTACAAATGAAGAATGCCATCACAGATGTAATTATATTATATTTTAATATCTCAATATATCCTTCAATGTTAAACTTCTATAGGCCTATTATGTGTTCATATTGAACACCCACGTCTAAAGATATATTTCCCCGGGAACATTCCTTATATCACCCTTGGGCACATAACCCTTGCATAATTCCATATTCAGCAAATGTTTAAGTTTAACTGGACTTTACTGTATGTTAAGTTTAATGTTTTGAGCAAAATTAAATTGTAACACATGGTTGTCGGGGTGATAAAGAATATAGCCAACCCTTGAACTGGCATATTATCCCTCGACCGCGCCTCGGGGTAAAATACCAGTTCTCGGATTGACATTATCATCTAACACACCCAGCAATTTGTTACTTTTATCATATTATCGCACAAGTGCTCTGGAAGTTTAACAAATTTGTCGGCGACCTACTGAATCAATATAGTATACACACTTTGTGATTCAGTACCAGTTAAGACTGGTATACTTGCACTTTAAAGTAGATGTTGTCAAGATGTTAAACTGATTATTTTTATTAAAATGGGCAGTGTCATCGAACCGGCTTTACTGTCACGTGATCTGATTTTACATTATACCTATGAATATATCTTAAAAATTCATTCAACATATTTTCCTTCTGCATTTTAACAAGAAAGACGACAGTCGGACGTTGGTTTCGCTTTAACTATGCACGTTGAAGGTGAACTCAAATGTACAATAATATTTTTTCGTAATTTGCTAAGGCGTAAATATAAACGTTCCGAGCGGTAAATATACTTATTTTGTCATCTCATTCGTTTATTCATTTAATGTTTATATGTTAAATAAATCCATTATAAACTTTTACCAACGACAGCTTCGTATATCATCCCACATATACTGAACGAGAAGTTGTATCTGTATGTATATAACTGTTCAACATGTATACAGAAAACACTTAGCTTTGTTCGTACCTGAATCTGTTCAATATTTTAAAGGAGTGCTACAATGTTGCATGATTTATTTCTCATGGTGGTGAGAAATTTAAATAAATGCAAACTACATAATGCCCTTAAAATATCATTAGATAGATGGTAAATGTTCGTGTAGTTTTGGTTTGTGTGTTAAATTTCACTAATACTTACCGGTGTGAAAACGTCTTAAGCTTCCAAGTATGTGTTTATACATTGTAAAGAAATTATATAAGGTCCATTATGCTGCAAAAAATGCTGATACGAATATTAACTCGTGTGAATACGTTTATACTTCTTCAAGAGAAGGTAAATTTAATTAAAGATAAAAACAAACAAGAAATAATTGTTGTATGTTGTTAACAGTCAAAAAACGATGACATTTTAAAAGACTTACCACACTTTTTTCCTGATTTTCTTTACCTACCTGTTGTTTACGGACGCTGGGTGATTTGCTCATCTTTCTGGCATTTTCATTATTTCTCCTCGGGTCATGTACTTGAGTATACTAAACTGTCTACGACAGCATAGTTGCATAAGGAAAGAAGTCTTATTACTCCTCGAGCAAGCTTCCTGATACTGTGAATGGTCAAGAAGTTTCGTATTCAAGGCTTTTGCTGCTGACTGTTCGAAGGCGACCTCAGATGTATGTCTTGTGTGTTGTTTGATACTAGTATTGTGAAATGTTTTGTCTCCCTACTTGTCTTGACATTTTCCCTTGACCCTATTTTGCTTGATGTTGTTGTTGCATTTTTTAATTTGCCCCCTGTTTCCCGACACAGAAGCCCCCACCCCTTTATGCCTCTTTACTTTTGTAGGCCTATTAATTAATTGTCTTCATGAATATGCTTGTCGATTTTTTTCCTATTATGTATTATTATAGTAATCATAACGTTCGTTATTTCCTGTCCTGTTTTTGTTTTGTGTCCTGCTAGGGTCCTTGCCGGTTGTGTTAGGTCGTGTGGGCGTCGTGTTCAGTGTATGCCGCCCTTCTTTTTTGATCACGTTTTACATATTCTATGTAGATTATGATTAGCATTTTTATGTTTCAAACAGGCCAGCGTATAGCTGCATCTTTACGACGTGTTAATAGATATTAGGTATAACATTGGGCTTCAAGTCGTCTCTTAACAGGAAGAATTTAATTATATTTTTCGAAAATAACGCTGTGACGTTATCAAATAAAACACACAAAAATAACGAGAAAACGGAAAATTTTGCAGGCTCGGTTTGATTGAGCCTGTTCATTGACGGTACTGGAAAGTGCTAGTAACCGTCTATGCCCTCAAGCACCGGCTTAAGAAGTATTCAATATTTAAACACGAACATGGTGAAAACTAAAAACGTTGCAGTCTGACGAGTTAAACTTTCAGTAAGAGACAAAAGATAAAATATACAATGTACCAGGCTTACTACCTCATATGGGGTATATATTTCTTAATTAATTAGATTTGCTAGGACGTGCAGTCGTGTGATGATTTTAATGAACGCAATTTAATTACTACTGACAAACTTCTTAAACAAGGCTATCTATATCATAAATTGCGTAAATATTTTAATAAGTTTTACCATCGTAATTCAGATTTAGTTTTAAAATTTAATTGCAATTTAAACTCTTTTACGAATAGATATTAGCAATATAATAGATATTAGCAAGCCTGATTTCCATGGAGATGTGGTTTACAAACTTCGTAGGGTCATGGGTCATAGTATTTTCTGCTGTCTTCGCTATTACTATCAAACGGTTTATTAAGTGGTTATTTCCCAATTATTTAAATGCATACCGCATGCTTGCTGTTCAACCCTTTTACAGTTGGACGCTACGCTTACCTCTTTTGATTATATCTGACGGATTAGGTTGGAGACTCTGTGATGGACAATTCTTAAAGCCGTTTGAGACTGAATTGTTCGACTTCTGTCTTGCTTCGTCGGACACTTGTAGGGGATTTTTCTTGTTGCTATATGAACGGAATGTGGAGCTTTCAGATCAATCCACTTTATCATTACTTTCTATAAATTTTGTGTTTGATGTGTGGTATTGTAACGTGATAAAAAGACAAATGGGGTTTAAACCAACGGAATGGCATCAGGAAGAGAAATAATACATTTATTGAAAGTACAGATATATTTGATTAGATTATTAGGCTGAAATGATCTATTTAGAATGTCATCGTTTAAACTATATCCAATTTACTAAGACGCCCCGAGAAATAACTTTTAATTACCTACAAAGCAGATCATTAAAACATATTATATTTAATTAATCCTTAATCTATATTCTAGATTTAAAATGGTTATGTAAAATAATGACATCAGTATATCAGCACAACGCCTGAAAATGGCCAAGGATGGTCTTATTCAAACGGTACATGACTAAAAGCACAAAACAGTACATGATTTAGATTTTTTTATGGTGAGAAAAACGTGACTTCGGGAGACTTTTTTTATTCCTTTTTGAATCAATAAACCAATGATAATATTTCCTTTACATGAAACAATGTTGTTCTGCAGATTGTATCAGATGAAATTATATTTGATTTTTATAAGCAGTTTGAATGCCACCATTGTCAGAATATGTCACATATAACTACAGAATATGAAAATGAGTTACCTAAACATCACTATTTTTTAAAGTATATATCGCAAATAAGGCTGTAATTAGTGTGGTAATTGAAGCTGTATTTTACCTCCAATATTGGTCGATGGGGGATTTTGTAAGTTCTCTTCTATGTTTGGACTGCAAAACACACAGAGACAGCAAAATAATGAAATAATCAACCAAGACAGGAGTAACGTTTTCACGTCTACAACTGTATTTCAAAATCTGCCGTGCGAATGCGTTGCGGTTAATAATGAGCGAAAAAATTGAGGCCCGTCACCATAATTTAGTTACTATAGTTAGCGTATGATATACGAGGAATGATAATGAGGCTATGGGAGTATATATGAGGTGAAGAGGGGATGGACAAGGAAGAATATATTTATTAGAAATACACTATATATCATATAAGATATAATAATGGTAAGGCATATACATGTACATGTATATCTGATGACAAATGACCCTGTGACGTGTGAAAATGGTAAAAGTCAGCATAGAAAGACATCTGATTTTGATATATCTGTTATTAAATAAAGTAACACATTTTAAGGTACTAAATGCCATTTTGCCAAGATTTACATTGTTTTGCGATTTCAGTCGCCTTGCTACGCGGCATTATTGAGCCAAAGAGTGTACGTGTAAAGTGACGTCAATGACCTCGAAACAATAATCCAATAACTAGGTGACCAGCAGTAGTTCCTATAATGAGTCCAGATTGATGATAGATATGAAGATATGAAGAAAACATGACGGCAATATATGTCATGAAATTAGTCACGTATAAATTAAGATCTAGAGCTTCATCTCCAGAAAGACCTAAATATACTTTAGGACAAAGTGACATTACGAAGAATCATCAATACAGAATAATGTCAAGATTCGGGGTCAAGGGGCATTTGTGCCAGCTTTGATGAATTTTTGAAGGATATATAGAGCCACGTCAATATAACATCACTTATTATTGTTCATCCAATTAAAATATTTTTTACCCAACCAGTGCACATTAAACCTCCACGTCACTACATAATCTTGACTCCACCGATGTGTATTAAGGCCTCACGCTACTAAATAATCTGTACCCAACCAGTATGTATTTAACCTTCACTCCAGGAAATAATCTTGACTCAACCAGTATGAATTAAGACTCCATGCCAGTTAATGGCAAAACCAGATGGTATTAAGTCGCAACTTTACAACTCCACCAGTATGCATCACAATATATGTATATTACACTATACACACACATTCATAACAATCTAAGAATTCGACAATAAATGAACTGCATAGCTTCAAATCGTGGTGAAATGTTATGATGAGTTTAACCAGATAAATCTAAGACTTCGTCTTCAAATCATGGTGCAATGTTTCGATTGGATTGGTTTAACCTGATAAAACTTCTTCAATGAGAATCTCCCTGTAGAGTGATTTATGTAACTTGCGATGAGCGTCTTAAACATTTTGAAATGATGAATTTCTCGAGTCTGTTTCATGACAGAGTTATCAGCAAGACAATTAGAATGTGACGGCACTTTTAGATATGTTAAGATTACATGTCATTTTATAATACAAAAATAAAGTCATTTTTCAAACAAAATAGTCATATAAACGAAAATGATACCAAAGGTCATAATCTTATTTAAAAACCAGAAAGAGAAGAAATTGATTTGCTAATACAATCTGAGAGGATTACCGTTCATAGAGTCCTTTGGTATAAAATACTCACGTACCTTTTTACGTAAAGCATGTTTCCCACACAAAACTTGTGTTTAGTGTAGAATCAAAAATTGAAATGAAGATAAGTTTCTAGAAATGTGATACAGTTATATATACAGTTATATATAAATAACTTAAATAACTTAGAGGTAATGAACTGGTACAATTTCAAGCCTACAGGTAAATAGTAAAATGGTACTTATACATGTGTTATCTCTTTAAAACGACAACGTATATTACGTACTATAAGTATGAAAACCTACTAGATTGTGCTTAAAAGAAAGGATAAAAATTAAATCACACTAACTCTAGTACCCCCCTTACACTGCCTGGAACTTAAGATAAGAAATAAGTGTAATAATGATGAAATTTAAAATAATAAGTCAGATAAAGTTAGTATGTATGATAAAAATAATCTCCTTTAATAATTTATACTTGCTAAAAAGTTAATTCGGCATAACATACTATAGTGAATATTGTTACAACTAGATTGCAAGAAAATTTTGTTTTAAACTTGCTCGAATGAATCTTTGAATAGTGTCACAGGCCCTTCTGGTCGTGGTGGCAATAAGTTGTGTACATATCGACAGTTTAAAACAGAATATGAGACAGAATTAAAATATAAACTCATTATGCCTCCTTGTCATCGCACTGCATTTATCAAGTTTCGTTGTGGTGTTGCGCCTTTACGCATAGAAACTGGGCGTTACGAAGGCTTAGATGTATTGGAACGAAAATGCCAGTTCTGTGACAGTATTTAAGACGAAAGCCATGTCATTTTTGATTGCTTTGTGTACGATGACTTGCGACAATCATTATTTGATAAGGCTAAAACAGTAGATAGTGCATTTGTACAAATGTCTAAAAATGAACAACTAATATTTCTGTTCACTAAAACTGAAATGATACGTTATTGTGCCAAAACCTGTTTTAACATTCTACAACGTCGTCTTTTATTCTCTTGTAATTCCATTATATTTGCTTTAAACATGATAATGTATTTTACCTAGGTTAAGGTAATCCTTGCTAATCAGGTCATGCAAGATCTTATCTTGGATGATAATCGATCTTTTAAAACGTTTTTATAGGCGCGATAGGGCTCCGATTTACAATTCTCAGTTTCTTAGCAGTTTTAATTTTTCGATTAGCGATGGTTACCTTACTTTTAATATTTTGTTTAAATACATTGTAATTTTACTATTTGATTTTAGTCTTAGACTAACTGTATAGGTCTTGAATATGTTTATCATTGATATAATGTCTCTTAAAATTCTTAAATAGAATGGCCGTATGCAGATTTAATGTGAATATGTGTAAATATGTATAAAAATGTATGTATACGAATGAGACAAAAATAAAGTATGAATATAATATATAATATAACAAGTATAATTTATGTGATTTACGTGCTGAATTTGACCAATGTGTAGTAACCATTACCTTACCGAAACTTTTCTTCACTGTTTCCTAGGTATATTGTTTATTTGTAATTATGTAAACAATGAGTATTCTATAACAAAATGAAATTCTTCTTCTAGAAAATTGCGTAATGAGCATTTTTGATTAGGGATTTCCTAAAAGGTTTGCCATCAGCATCTCCTTATAATCTACAAGAGACCACTCCCAAACTTGACGTAATGAACATAAGTTCACTTAAACGCATTTTTTTAATACATAATAACTTTACTGACAATGACTGTGCAGCTGAGCTATCCAACTGTGAAGTTGTATAATCTATGTGACTAGCTAGTAAAAGACAATATTTGTCTTAAAGTCTTAGACTTTTTATTGTATTTTGATGGCAATTTTACCAAACGTAGAATACACATTAAACTGTCTCTCAAAATTAAAGATTAAAAGTTTTACATTTGTTACATTGAGTTGAATCAATAATAAATGAAAATGCTTTCATATTAAGATAAAAAGAAACATTTTGAAACAACGACAAAAATAAATTCGTTATCTTGTATTGTTTTACATTAATCATGTAAGGGGTTGACTGCCATTTATTTCAGATGGGGGTGAGCACATTAGGAAGAACTTTTCCTGTGTCAGATTTTTAATGTTATATTGTATTATATACAACCCATTTATAAAGAATCATAGTTTCATTTCTACTACTTTGGTTCATTGTTACTTTGAAAAGTTGCATAATATATGAAAAAACTGTCTGCTTTTTTAAGAATTCAAAGACAAAAGATACTTTGTATGATATATCAAACTTGTCACATGGTTGATAGTTCAGGTTGTTTCATTCTCTCGTGGATTCACGGCAATTTTGGGAAGTAACTGTAAAAGCAATGTTATAATTCTTATCTATATTTGTTTACATTTGTATTAAAATTGTGATGAAAAAAAATTGTTTACTGTTAAATTTATGTACAATCAAGCCAATTGTATAGCTTAGTCTAATTTTAAACAGTAGTTACTGTAGTGAAAAGTGAAAAAACTGTATTGATTTATCAACAATTATCGGATACAATAATTTCTATTGTTAAAGTCGCATAATGCCCAACAAAGAGTATTGTTTGATTACACGGTTAATGCACACAATATAATAATCTTCGATAACTGATAGGTAAATCTCTTCAATGACAGTTAAAATCAAAACATTTATCTTACAGTTGTGCTAAAGATTAAATTAATTGAAATAAAAAAATGTCACGATCATGGTTTATAAATGAGAATATAAACACTCAGCGACAAGATAACCCTCAGCGACAAACAAAATAAAAAAATGTATCTAACGGTTACACTCAGGTTTATCTGTTAATACCGCCATTTATTTTATTATAGGGAGTAACAATGCAAAATGTAATAATTAATGACAAAATAGAGAGAAATAAGAATCCCTAAAGAAAGCCCAACACGGCAAAATTGAAAATCATATCATAATGGGACGGCCGAATAATGTAAACATTGTTCCGTTCGAATTATACTTTTTTTTCATCTTATCTACTCAGTTTTCATCACAATTTTAATGACAATAATTGCAATTGTCGTTAACGTCAGTACATGATAGGCAATATTAATTAGATATATATATATATATATATATATATATATATATATATATATATATATATATATATATATATATATATATATATATATATATATATATATATATATATATATATATATATATATATATATATATAAAGAAAGAAAGTCATGAGCGTGAAATTATACATAGATTTTTCTATATATATATATATATATATATATATATATATATATATATGTGTATATATATATATATATATATATATATATATATATATATATATATACCTGTAAATTAAAAATGATATTATATATTAATTGTTTCTTAAAACCGGTATCAGTTTTAATGAACGAGAAATAACACATTTATTGAAAGTAAAGATATATTTAATTAGGTTATCAGGCTGGAATGATTTATTTAAATGTCATCCTTTAATCTATAACTAATTTTCTCTGACGCCCCGAGCAAATACTTTCAATAGCTTACAAAGTCCATCATCAAAACGTATTATATTTTATTTAACTTTGATCTATGTGCTAGATTTAAAATGGTAATGTAAAACAATGACATGAATATATCAGCACATCACCTGAAAATGGCCAAGGATAGTGTTATTCAAACGGTACGTGACAAGAAGTACAAAACAAACAGTACATCATTTAGATTTTTATGGTGAAAAAACGTGACTTCGGGAGATATTTAATATATCTTTTTTAATATTCCTTTTTGAATGAATAAACCAACGTTAATATTTTCTTTACATGAAACAATGTTGTTCAGCAGATTGTATCAAGAGTACAAACATGAGTTACCTTAAGCTCACTATTGTTTATTTTTAAGAGTATATCTCGTTAATACGGCTGTAATAGTCGTTGTAATTGAAGCTTTAAAAAATTAAAGCTAACGTTAAAGCCAGCATAGAAAGACATCTGAATTTGATATCTATGTTATTAAATAAAGTAATACAAATTAAGTACTTCATGTCATTTTGGCAAGATTAAGATCATTTTGCAATTTCAGCACCTTAGCTACGCGGCATTATTTTCCCACAATAGGCGAGTCAATGAGTGTACGTGCAAAGTGACGTAAACAGCTCCCAGTGATTTTCAAAAATATTTGTTGTTTTATCGAATTCATAAATTGTATTAATGACATAATCAAGCGACATCAACAAAGTTAAACGTTTAAGATCAATGAACTCAATGCAAAAGTCCAAGTGTCAAAGCAAGAAGGTTACCAACAAAAGTTCCAATAATGGTTCCATATTGACGGTAGATCTGTAAACATAAAGACAGCAATAAAGCAATATATGTCATGAAATTTGTCACGTATAAATTAAGATCTAGAACTTCATCTCCAGATAGACCTAAATATACTTTAGGACAAAGTGACATCAATGAAAAATATTATGATTCGGTGTCAAAGGGCATTTGTGCCATATTTGATGAATTGTTGAAGGAAATATACTATTCATAGAGAGCCACTTCAGTATTACATCACTTATTACCATTTATCATTTATTATTTCTCATGAAAATAATCTTTACTCAACCAGTGCATATTAAGCCCACACGTCACTACATAATTTTTACTCAACCATTGCATATTAAGCCCCCACGTCACTACATAATCTTTACTCACCAGTGCATATTAAGCCCCCCACGTCAGTACATAATCATGACTCAACCAATATGTAGTTATCCTTCACACCACTAAATAATCTTGACTACTAAATTAACAAAACCAGTTGATATTAAGTCGCAACTTCACAAAATAATCTTTACTCTACCAGTATGCATCACGACATATGTATAATACACTATACACACACGTTCATAACATAAATCTAAGAATTCGACAATAAATGAACTGCATAGCTTCAAATCATGATGAGTTTAACCTGATAAAAGTTCATCAATAAGAATCTCCCTGTAGAGTGATTTATGTTACTTGTGATTAGCGTCTTAATGATTTTTAAATGATGAATTTCTCAAGTCTGTTTCATGACAAAGTTATCATCAAGAAAATTAGAATGTGACGACACTTTTAGATATGTAAAGATTACATGTCATTATATAATACAAAAATAAATGTCATTTTTCAAACAAAATAGTAACATAAACGAAAATGATACCAACAGTCATAATTTAATCTAAAAACCAGAAAAAGAAGAAATTGATTTGCTGATATAATCTGAGAGGATTACCGTAATTATTTGTAATTTGTAATTATGTGAACAATGAGCATTCTATAACAAAGTGATATACATCCTCTAGAGAATTGAGTATTTTCTATTAGAGATTTCCTAGTAGGTTTGCCCACCTACTACCAATTTCTCCTAAAAATCTATAAGAGAACACTCTCAATTTTGAGGAAATGAACTTTATTTCAATTAAACGCCTTAATTAATAC
The DNA here is from genome assembly GCF_026571515.1 of Ruditapes philippinarum. NCBI lineage: Eukaryota > Metazoa > Mollusca > Bivalvia > Venerida > Veneridae > Ruditapes > Ruditapes philippinarum. Next base: position 258,158 of record NW_026859939.1, read on the forward strand.
ATAAATTTTTTACTAACAATGTGCAGCTGAGAAACCCAACAGTTAAGTTGCATACCTATGACATATCCTAACTAACTAGCTACTAAAAGGTTACCTTTGTCTGAAAATCTTAAAGACTTTTTATTGTATTTTGATGGCAAATTTCACCCCGCGTAGAAGACACATCAAAATATCTCGCAAAATTAAAGTTTTAAATTCTGACACTGAGTTTAATCAATAAAAAGTAAAAATGCTTTAAACTTAGAAAAACAAATTCGGTAAGACAACGACAAAATTACTTTTGCTATGTTAAATTGATTGTATAATACTCACACCATTTATAAACAATTATATATCGTTTTTATTACTTTGGTTCATTGTTACCTTGACGATTACGAGAAGTTGCATATGACTAACAAAGAAAAAAAACTGTCATCTATTCTTAGAATTAAGATAAATTGTTACTTTTTTATGATATATCAAACTTGTAATATGGTCGATATATATATATATATATATATATATATATATATATATATATAATATATATATATATATATATATATATATATATATATATATATATATATATATATATATATATATATATATATATATATATATATATATATATATATAATATATATAATCTTCTATTCCACTTTTCAGTGACTGGTATATCAATTAAAATAACACATTTACATGAGAACATAACATAATAATATACGATTACTGATTATATACACGAAAAATACATGTCATACACAATGTCATACATTAAACATAGAGTTACATTATACAGAATTATAACAGCATGCATACACAATGTTAACTTATTAATAAGCACCTGATATATTGGCAATGTTCGACATAATGGTATTAACTGAATATTTTTAATGCACTTTTACTAAATAGTTTCCCGATTACATTTATAACTTATCGAAACACGAAATATAAGTGTCATGTATAGGAGCATTTAGTATGGATGTATTATACTGCATTTAACCTTAGAAGTCTAAGATTAACATCCTCTTATGGAGAATGTAATTAGAATGTTCTAGAGAATACTTTTTATATTCGATCGTTATGTCGTAAACGTACTTACAACATAGGTTGGGTAAACCTTTTTGGAGTTCTGGACTAATACCAAAGACAGCCAATTAATTGTAATCAAAGAGTCCTTGCAAGAATGCTTCCAAGTTAATTCTAAGAAAAATAACTGCAAACCTCAGAGCTAAATTTCTGACCAATTGAATGTGTAAAGCGTGTCCGTTAACGTGTTTATTTGTCACATTCAGCTAAGATATTTCTGTTTATATCACTAGTTTCTTGTAGACATTTTGTACAGGAATAACATGTATAAAACTGTCGGTAGAAAAATAATTTTTCGTTGCACTTATATCATGTATAATCTCACTGTTTGTATTTGAAAACAGCCATAAATGTAAAGGCGTCACTGATTGATGAACTGCTATAAAGCTGTCAAAATCTCTGTCACTGTTAATTCTTTGTTGTTACATGTTGTTTTGTGTATGTGTAATTGCCTTTTTTATAAGTATTTTTCCACGAGTACTTTCATGGAAAATGTGCATGTTTCATGTAGTCAGAAATGAAATGGAATAATCCGTATTTGTACAATAGTCTGCATATTTCTGGGACAAAGACGCGTTGATTATAACAAATAAGTTTAGTATTTAATTAAACAGTTTTCATGAAAGAAAGTGTGTTGGTATAGTACACTGTTGTTTGCAGGAAAGTTAGTTTTCTCTAGTCTATGTCTGCTTCAATAGTTAACCATCCCAGTGTTCTCAGAGCCATGTCCGTTCTAGTTGACTGTGGGAGATGTTGTATTTGTTTCGCTGCCAATCGTTCAAGTCGTTGGATCTTTACAATATCAGTATCTGAAATGTTATTCCATAGTTCAGCCACATAGAGAATGGTTGAAAATGAAACTTTTTTTTTTACTAATGATGCTAGGTCAGTGGATTTATATCAACAACATTGTTTTCTAGGGTTAATATTGATAAAAGTGACGACTGTCCTTTATGTATACGTTGATCGATTGTATCTGTTACACTAAATGTCTTTTTGAGTTTAATTCCAACATGTACAACGGTACCACATGATGATATTTCAAAATAACCAAAGTTTGCTTGAAATATATTGTCAGAATTTTTTCCGCCAAACTTCAATACACAACATTTGCTTTAATTAAGTTCATATCCCCATGTATTTGCGTATGTGTTAACAAAAGCACGCTGATTCTTTAGTGATGTTAACGACGGACTTAACAGTGTCAAATCATCGGCAAGTGTTGGATTGCCACATGTAATATTACCGGTAAGAGAGTATTCATAAAATCATTGTCAAAGCGTTCATTATTCTTCGGGATGAATACATTGGCGTAATAGTCTCTGAAAGTTTGCGCAATTTCAGCAGGTTCTCGACCATGAGAGATCTCATTAACTGGATTAGATCGTTTACCTTTTCTGAGTTTTATTAAACTCCAAAAGAGCCTCATATCACATTCAGCAGTTTCATTTAGGTCATTATAGTATTTTATTAACATCCGAAATAGCATTTTTCTATGCATTTATGAATATGCGTTTTGCCGCTTTGTAATTTGTAAAAAACACATTATCTCTTCCTCGTGGTTTAACTTGTTGAAGCCATTTCAAGCGCTTAGTCTTTTCCCTTTTATATGCAGCTTTAACATCTGACATGATTGTTAAATTTACTGATAGGAAGTAACATATCAGAACAATGTTTTATGCATGTAACTACATGTCTATATACATGTTCAATATTTTCTATTGTATAGCTCAAATTTAAGATGTCTAATTCTGATAACATCGTATTGAGGAAATTGGCATATGCTAAGGGATTATCAGGTTTACACTTGTTCCATGCTACATATGGAGTATGAGATGGTGAAACACATTTAGTAAGTATCAGTAAATGGTCTGAAACAGAAGAACATGCATCATCAAACACATGGCTAAATTCAACAATATCATATTGTGACTTACTAACTATAATATAGTGTAACGTTTTTAGAGTAGGGCGAAAAGTATACTTTTCTCCACTAGTTTCACAAACTTTTAGATTCTTTATGCTTAGGACTTGTTTATAACTTTGCACTATGTTGCCATGTGTCTGTATTTCATTGTCTATATCAGCATTCATATCACCACAATAAATGACATTTCCTTCAGCAGAGTATAAGTCATGTACATAATCCTTGTAAAACATCTGAATGTTGTACATAATCTTCAAATGTATAATTAACAGATGGCATGTATATACAGAACAAAAATGTTGGTATAGAGTTTACTTGTGATATTTTAATGCCTAAAATGCGACTTAAATTCGCGTTCGGTAAGATATCGACATTAATACTTAACGATTTCTTATGTAAATTGCTTACACCACCTTTACCACATTTCATGACGGAGTCAACAGTTTCTCAAAAAAGTGTGTGCACGATAATCTTAGTGGATTGTTTCTAGAATATGTTTACTGTTGGGTTTGAGTTTATGTTCTACTAGACATGCAAAATACAATGTCATATTAGCTTATAGACCCCGCAGACGACATTGCACCGCGAACATTCCATGTTAGAATATTACAAGAAAAGTTTTGTTTGTAGAAACTATTGTGAGATAGTGCAATGCTGTTGGTAACAGTAGTAATACATATATTTTACTCAACATAGTTTTCTTCATAGTTTTGCTCTTTGTTGTTGTAGTTCGTGTAAAATTTGGACTCCCATTTTGAACAGTGAAAAAAAAACTGTATTGATTTATTATCAATTGTCGGATACAATAGCGCCTGATTTTAAAGTCACATTATGCCCATCACAGGGTTAATAAAAAGTTAGTGGACAGGTGAAAGTCAAAATAAGTTTATATTGTGCAAAATTCCTTTCAATTTCCCTTTACGTGTAACAGTCACTCTTTTGAAATATATATGTCAATTCAGCTCTACTTGACAATGAAAAAATGAAAAATGAGCATAACGTCACTGGAACCGTATACTTATACTTTATTTTATTGTGAAAGGTTGTCATAAGTCTTGTTAAAATATTTTAGATGCTTGTTCTCAAAGAATAGCTTTTAATATGTGATTCATAAAAATGTAAAAGTGATGTTTTAAAATCTCTTTCCAGGATAAAGATGAAACATTAAATATATTATAATACTGCCTGTTTCATAAAGGATCAGCTGAACCAAAAGATACACTTAACTTATGTAGCTCTTATGTATCATCACTCTTAAAAAATACTTTACAAGCATTCTTATTTTATAAAAGCTGTGTGATATGACATGTGAAATGCAAAATCATTATATAATTTTTATGCTATTAGTATTTATTTAAGCTCGATTGCGAAACAAGTCCTTGCAACTTATATAAATTACTTTTGCGTCCGCTTCCTGATACCAACCAGTACTGGTGTCATATGGAGAAACATGGTCTTGACCCTAGTAGGGCTCGAACCCATGATCTCTGGGTTGAGAGGCAGACACCTAAATCACTAGGCCACCGCTCTGCTAAGTAAGTATTAAACACTAACATGAAGCAAATAACACACATAAACACTGGTTGATTGTTACACAGGTGCTGACAGTTCGTCTGATTACTTATTTAGGAAATTTTACGAAGTTGATTTCATATCACAATATCACAAAAATAATAAGATGTGACCTCAAAATAGTTCATTTGATAAGATAATTTTAAATAACAAGAAAAACACGCAAATTCATCCCTGTGAAAGGTGGTTACAATTACATAAACATTTCTTACCTAACCATTTACCTTGATATTTTCACGCTGCTGTATCTGTAACTAAATATTGCGATGCTATGTTACCTTGGCGACAAACTTGAGTAATATCCGAACTTCTAATTGAAATGAAATGAAGGTCTTGTCATTTAATAGTGAAGATAATTATTTTTTCCATTTATGGTATGATTGGTAATGTCAAGCTAACTGCAAATGATTTATAGTTCTTTTTGCTCATAGTTATAAGATGCTGTAAGTAACAGCTAAATCGTTTGTCACTGTTGCGATAATCGGATTACAGAAAAAAACATAAGACGTTTACACGGTAAATGTTTTATTTGAAATTCTCTGAGCCAGTTTAATAAATCACACAGAATTTTCTTAACGTGAAAAAAATGAATGTGCGAATCAACTTTCGAAACAGATAGCACAATTTGATATGACTTATTTCAAGTGATAATGATTTTGTTTGTTTTGGGTTTTACGTCACATCGACACAGTATAGGTCATATCGCGACGTTCCAGCTTTACTGGTGGAGGAAGACCTCAGGTGCCCTTCCGTGCATTATTTCAGGTACGAACGGGCACCTGAGTAGAACCACCGACGTTCCGTAAGCTAGCTGGATAGCTTCCTCACATGAAAGAATCCAAAGTCCCTGTCGGGATTCGAACCCACAGCGGTGAGGGGCAAGTGGTTTGAAGTCAACTACCTTAACCACTCGGCCACGGACGCCCCAAGTGATAATGATATTTGAGGGTTTTCAGCATTAGTTACAATGAAAGAGAGCCAAACAAGCAATGTAGTGTAGTAAGAATTTGCAACCTTATTTATTTTGTGTGTGTCAGCTACACTCAAAAAGGCACTAAAATATTCGTGCTCTACAAACAACCGATAAAACTCTTTAAATATAAGAGTTACTAACTCCATATAGTGATAGCGCAAGTACTTGCACACCAAGGTAGATTTTGCCAGGATGTTTAACTGAGTATCTTTATTACAAATGAGGAATGCCATCACAAAGAGAAATGATTAAACTGTAATTATATTATATTGTTATATCTCAATATATCCTTCAAAGTAGGCCTTTAATGTGATCTGATTGAATAGCACCATCCTAAGATAAATATTCCCCGGGGAATATTTCTTATATCACTCTTTGACACATGACTTCATATTCAGTACAAGTATAACTAGACTTTCCTTTATGTAGAAATGTATCAAATCATTTTTGAACTTATTTTGTTAAATTTATTGTTTTGTGCAAAATTAAATTGTAAAAATTTAAATATTGTAGTTGTAAGTCTTTCGGTGGGATAAAATAAATACCACGTGGCTGTCCGGGTGATAGAGGATATTGAGGCGTATTATTTATACACAAGTGTTCATGTTGTGATTTCTAGAGATTTAACAAATTTGTCAGCGACCTACTAAATCAATATACTATACACACTTTGTGATTGAGTACCAGACAAGAGCGGTAGTACCTGCTTACGCGTAAATGCAAACATATTCCGAACAAGACTCAGATACAGTAATACACTTATTTTGTCATGAAACCCGTTTTTTTTCATTTAATGTAAATATTCAAATCAATAAATTATAATCTTTCATCAACGACAGCTTTGAATATCCTCCCACATAACGTTCACCAGTTGTTGAAATACAAACGGAACCCGAGAAATTGTATCTGTATGTACATAACTGCTCACCATATACAGAAAGCACTTAGCTTTGACCGCAAGTTGGTTCGTGTCTGAAACTGTTCAATATTTTAAAAGAGTGGTACAATGTTGCATGATTTATTTCTCTATGGTTGTGAAAAATAAACTAAATGCGAACTTCCAAGATTGTCTGTAATGCCTCATAAAATATCAATATATGTTCAATGTTCGTTTTGTTTAAGGTTTAGGTTTGGTTTGTGTGTCAAATTTCACGAATATTTACTGGTGGTAATACGTCTTACGGGTACATTTTAAGTTTCAAGTATAATTTGTTGTTGTTTTTTTTTTGCGTTGTAAAGAAATGAATTTAAGGTCCGTTATGCTGTAAGAAAGCTGATACGAATATTTACTGATGTTAATACGTTTATACTTCTTCAAAACAAGGTAAATTTAGTTAAAGATAAACAAACGACAAATAATTGTTGTATGTTACTTACAGTCAAGAAACGATGAAATTTTTAAAAGACTTATAACACATTCTCCAGACTTTTAAACCTACATGTAGATTACGGACGTTAGGTGATTTGCTTATCTTCATTGGCTTTATTCAATGAGGTTCATTAAATGGGGAATTAATTCGAATTTTCATCAAGCAAGCATCCTGATAAAATAAATATGTTAATGGTCAAAAAGTATGCAAGTTTATTCAGCTTTGCTTAAACTGCTGACCGTTCAAAGGCGATGCCCCTCTGTGTTCCTCAGATATATATCTTGTGTGTTGTTTCATACTATTGTGGTGACGCTCATTCTTGTTGTTTTCTCGCCTACGTTAAATATTTTCCCCTTGCCCCTAGTTTTGTTTTACTTGTTTTTTATTCGCCCACCACCTTTCCCGACCCTTATGTCCCCTTCCTATACACCCCTTTTTCTTAGGTAGGCCTATCAATGAATCGTCTTCTTTAATGTATTGTCGGTTTCTATTTTCCTGTCATGCATTATTAAAGCAATTATCACGTTCATGATTTGCATTGTGTCCTATTTTCGTTTGGTATCCTGCCGGGCTCCTTGGCGAGGTCGTGTTCATTAAACGCCGCCCTACCTTGTTGATCATGTTTTTCATATTTTTTTGTAGATATGTAGACTATATTTTAAATTATTACTAGAAACCAATATAAGCATTTCTATGTTACAAACAGGCCTAAGTATATATACATCTATACCACGTGTAAATGAATTTTGGGTATTACATTGTTGTTTTTTTTTAAGTGTATAAAGTTACATATCCAAATTTCATTACAATTATTCCTGCTGTGCAAAATGATTATCACGAAAAAAATTTAAATGTGCGTATGATAAACACTGTTGGCCACACAATTATAAGTTAGCTTTATGATAAAAGAATGTAGAATTAAAAGGCAGAGTTTTGCAATCATTACCAGTAATGGGAATTTTTATTTATTTTAGTTGTTTCATAAAAAGTTAAATCATTCTTATAATTAACCGCATGTTTCCGAACTGATATTGCGAAATAAATTATTTACATGAAAATTAACTTAAATTTGAATAAAATAAAATTTAAGTTAATTAAACTATCAAGCAACAATATCCTCTTGTAAAGAATGTCAATATGACGCCTATCATTATAATACAGTTGGCTTCCAAAAGCTTTTATACTTCTAACTGTACATTTCAGTGGTAACTGTTTAATGTAATTTAACATACGATGTAATTTTTCGCAATAATGATGATAAAGTTTCCAAAGAAGTAAGCTGGAGAAAGCATTCATTTAAACACGCACATGGAGAATTTATCGAAATTAAATATGTTAACATAACAATAATCTTTATTCACAAAAGGTTACAAACCCATGAGTGTCATGGTATACAATCAAGTATCTAATAATAAATATAGGTCAATGGTGACCTATAACAATGACATATAATAGTCTCATAAAGACATGTAATTAAACATTTTATGTAACAATTCTTAATAGAATTAATTGTGTTGCATACATAAAGCTTTTAAACACTAAGAAATAAAAAAGTAAATAAAATAAATTGCAATATGTTCTAACCGGAAGAAACTTAATAATTCACAATAGATCCCGAACTTGTGATTTAATACATTACAATCACATATAAATATGTATGTTTTACTAGAAGAAACATAATATTGCATAATATAACATGAACTAATAATCAAATACACATGTGCATTACACTTACATATAAAATGTATATTTTTAAGTATTGAATGATTAAACAAAACAGATTATTAATATATACTTGTAAAAATGACGTTGTAGGAGAAAAGTGTGAATGAAAATAATTTTAAGAAAAGTAAATCGGTGTACGGATTTCAAAAGCTTTATAAATAAAAGTGGACAGTTTTCTTATTATAGTATTCGATTCATTTGACATTAATTCGAAAAATTTAGGTATGTTTGGTCTTTTCCAGTAGTACTTTGGTAAATACATGTATCATATTAAGTTAGGGAATAAATTAAGAGAAATAATTGATTCAAGTTTTGTCAACTATTTATTACTGTTGACCTTTATTGAATATAAATTATACGCTTATATTTCATAGCTATTCTGTAGATAAATCTTCAAATAACAGTGGCTCCACTCGAATTTTCTCATTGATACATCTAGATACGTTACTCGTATAAAGAACTTAGGAAATTTTAAATGCTTAAATCTACACATGATTGTAGGGGTTGAAAAAAACAAGACAAGCATAAAATGTACAGGAATGATTTCGTAACAAAATAAGTCATATTTTATGTGATATAAATGTGATTACATTTTGATGAATTCAAATTACAATATATTAATTTATTGTGAATTTAACTGGCGAGAGCCATGTGCAATATACAGTTATTAGTTGTTTCTAGGTGTATCTAGTGCAAGTTATGCTTATTCTACACACTTTTACAAGGTTTAAACTACACACAACCAATATAAATTGAATTATAAGAATAACATAACGACATAAAAAAGAGAACATTTTATACTCATCTCTTTGCACTTATATGTTGTAGAAAATTTCATTTGATAAATTGTTCTTAAAACGTCCATTATATGAACCGAAAGACATCAAAAAGAGAAATGATATATTTATTGAAAGTACAGTTATAATTCATTAGGATATTAGGCTAGAATGTCATCCTGTAATCTATATCCAGTTTACTACGGGGCCCGAGCAATTACTTTTAATAAGTTACAAAGTCGATCATCCAAACATATATTATAATAAATTAAACTTTAATGTATGTTCTAGATTTAAATTGGTAATATAAAATAATGACACGAATATATCAGCGCAACGCCTGAAAATGGACAAGAATAGTCTTATTCAAACGGTACATGACTAGAATTACAACACAATACAAAATTCAGATATTTTATGATGAAAAAACATGACATCGGGATGTATTTCTATTATATGAAACAATGTTGTTCGGCAGATAAATTTCTGATTATGTATGAAATGAAATTATAAAGCAGTTCAAATGCGATTATCAGAATATGTTACTAAATAACTTCAGAATACAAATATGAGTTACCTAAAGCTCACTATTTTTATTTTTAAATGTGTATACGGCTGTCGTGGTAATTAAAGCTGTAAAAAGTTATATCTAAAGTTAAAGACAGCATAGAAAGTCATCTGAATTTGATATCTATGTTATTAAATAAAGTAACAAAAAATAAGTACTTAATGTCATTTTGGCAAGATTAAGTTTCAGCCCCTTTGCTACGCGGTATGATTTCCCCATAATAGGCGAGTCAATGGGTGTACGTGCAAAGTGACGTAAACAACTCCCAGTCATTTTCAAAATGTATGCTGTTGTTTCGAATTCATAAATTGTATAAATGACATTGTCAAGCGACATCAACAAAGTTAAACACTGTAGATCAATGAACTCGGGGCAAAAGTCCAATAATTGTGTCAAATTGAGAAGGTGACCAGCAGAAATTCCTATAATGACTCCAAATTGAAGGTAACTCTATAGTCATGAAGACAGCATGACAGCAATATATGTCAAGAAATTTGCCACTTATAAATTTAGATTTAGAACTACATCTCCAGATATACTTCGACATATATAGGACAAAGTGACATCAACTAAAAATCATCAATACAGGGGAAATATCAAGATTCGGGGTCAATGGCATTTGTGCCAGCTTTGATGAATTTTGTAATGAAATATATTATTCAAAGGGAGCAACTTCAATATTTCTCCACTTATTATCGTTCATAAAGCTATCATATCCGATGAAAATAATCTTTACTCAACCATAGCCTAATTAAGCCACCACGTCACTGCATAAACTTGACTCAACCAGTATGTATTAAGCCTCCACGTCACTACATATACTTGACTAGCCAATATGTATTAAGCTCCAACTGAATATTCTTTACTCAACCAGTATGCATCACGACATATGTATAATACACAATACACACACGTTAATAAATCTAAGAATTCACAAGTAAATAGCATGCATAGCTTTAAATCTTGGTGAAATATTATGATTGATTTAACCTAATAAAACTTTATCAATGGGAATCTCCCTGCAGGGTGACTTATGTAACTTGTGATTAGCTACTTAAAGATTTTAAATGATGAATTGCTCAAGTCTGTTTCATGATACAGTAATCACCACGAAAATTAAAATGTGACGTCACTTTTAGATATGAAAAGATTACATGTCATTCTATAATACAAAAACAAATGTAAAAAACAGAAGAGTAATAAAAACAAATTAAAGTGATACCAACAGTAATAATTTCGTATAAAAACCAAAAAGAGAAGTTACTGGTTTGCTGATAAATTCTGAATTCACACATTGCTTTAGTATAAAATAATAAAATACTCACGTACTGTATAAGTGGATATTCACGTGTCTCAAAAATTTGCGAATGTCAAAAAGTTGACTTTTTGCGTGCGGAAATATTTGCGAAATTATGATTTCTTGAATTTAATACTGTTTTATGATATCATTCAATAAGTTACTTTATGTTAAGAATATGCCGTTATTGTAATCGTTCTATTCAGTTTTTTTAATACTTTTATTATTTAGATATTTGTTTGAAATATCCATTGTTATTTTGATGAAGGACCTGATCAGACATTTTTTTGTCATATAATGAAACATTTTAGTTATATGACTAAGATATTGTATTATTAACACACATTTATATTGTTTCATTAAACATTTGTAATTAGTTAAGACCAAACTTAAACAAACAAGAAATGAGAAAAAGTAATCTCAGTACCTGAACAGTCAAACTTATTCATGTAAGCTGCTATATGAAAATGTGCTTTCAAATGATAGGATAAAGTTTGCCTATAAAGAAATAAAATTTGCGTGATCAAATATTTGCGAATAATTTCGATTCGCAAAAAAAAACGCAAATATATCCACGCCGCAAAATTAACCACCTATACAGTATTTTTTACTGATAATGCTTTCGTAATGATTGTTGCCCAATCACAAAACTTGTGTTTAGTGTAGAATCAAAAATTTAAATGATGATCACTTTCTAGAAATGTGACACAATCATATATCAATATCTTAGATAACTTAGAGGTAATAAACTGGCACAATTTTAAGCCTACAGGTAAATAGTAGTAGGGCACTTATACACGTATCATATCTTTAAAACGACAGCATGTATAACATGTCCTGCCAGTATGGAAACCTACTAGAACGTGCTCAAAAGAAAGGATAAAATTTAAATGTTGCAAGTTCGGTCTGTTCAATCCCTTTTAAAGAAGTAAAAAGGTAAATATTTACTTGCTCCAGGACCCAAAAACACTGCACTAACTGTAGTATCCCTCTAACACCGCCTAGAACTTTATTTAAAAATTAAGTGTAATAATGTTGAAATTTAGAAATAATTGTGATAGTTAGTATGTCTGATAAAGTTAATTATAATAATTTCTGCTGACTCAAATGTATAGTCGGCGAAACAATTTTTATTTTAGTGATTTACGTGATGAATTTGTGTTATAAACATTACTTTACCGAAACCTTTCTTCACTGTTTCTTAGGTATATTTGTAATTATGTAAACAATGAGTATTCTATAATAAAATGATATACATCTTCTAGAAAATTGCGTAATGAGCATTTTCTAGTAGGGATTTCTAGAAGGTTTCCTAACCTACCAGCTTCTCCTAAAAATCTACAAGAGAACACTCCCTAACTTAAGGTAATGAACATTAGTTCACTTAAACACACTTTTAATACATAATAACTTTACTGACAATGAATATGCAGCTGAACTACCCAGCTGTAAAGTTGTATACAGTAAACTCCGTTTATAACGAACTCATTGGGACATTCAAAATATGTTCCTTATATCCGGAGTTCCTTGTAAGCATATAGCGAATTGGTTCCTTGTATAAGGAGTTTTTATAGCGAACAGATTTACATATAACGAAGTGATTGTTAAACATCGTCCGCCATTTTTAAGAGCATTTGATTAAGAATAATTTGTCATTTATTTCTTTTTACAGACACAATACCCGAGAGCGTACATTTTGGAATTTTAAAATCCTTTGCTATTTCAGTTTTAGTTTTACTCACTTTCTCAGTTTTTCATAAAACAGTATGTTTTGTTTCTTTACTCTGTGCTTTTCGTTTTCTTTCAATGAATAAGAATAAACAAGATTTTCCATTTTTCTTCCTTTTATATTGAATATATCCTAATAAATTTAAGGGTGACTTTAAGTAATGAAATATATAAATTTCATTTCATTTCAATCAAGCATACTTTGTAGATTTCTATTGATTATGTTTGCAAGCATGCGTGATTATGTTGAAAACCGATAATAATTTTACTCGAGCAAAACTATTAAAGAAAAGAATTTATACAATAAAAGGAATTACCGTTTTATTTAAAAGTGACAAGAACTCAAGCTAAAATATCCTAAATAGAAAACTATTACATACTTCTATTCAAATTCATTCTCATATATTGAATTACATACAACAATAAACGGTACATTCCGCGAGTTTTATTCCGTGCCAATGAAAACGAAAGTTGAAATGTGGGATAAATTAACGAATAGCCGATATTTGGAGTTCGTTATAAAAGTTTAATTTTATGCACTTTTAACTAAATTGGGAATAAGAACTTAGTTCCTTATAAGCGATAATTTCTTATAACCGTGTTCACTATAACCGTATATTTTTATATTAAATAAAGAAGGGCAAAATTCGGACCAAAATAAATTGTTCCTTATAACCGGAAGTTCGCTTTAACCGTGTTCCCTATAAGTGAAGTTACTGTATCTATGACATAACTTAACTTACCAGCTACTAAAAGACAATGTTTGTCTGAAAATCTTAGGCTTTTTTATTGTATTTTGATGGCAAATTTTACCCAACGTAGAATACACATTAAACTGTTTCTCAAAATTATAGTTTAAAATTTCTCCATTTCTTACATTGAATTGAACCAGTAACAAATAAAATGCTTTTAAATTAAGAGAAAAAGAATCATTTGGTAAAACAAGGACAAAAATAAATTCGTATTCTTGTATTGTTTTCCATTAATCATGTAAGTGGTTGACTGACATTAATTTCAGATGCGGGTGAGCCCATTAGGAAGAACTTTTCCTGTGTCAGATTTTATTGTTATATTATATTATATACACCCCATTAATACCATTTACAAAGAATCATAGTTTTATTTCTACTACTTTGGTTCATTGTTACCTTGACGATAATGAGAAGTTGCATTATATATGAAAACAACTGTTTGCTATTTTAAGAATTCAAAGACAATAGATACTTTGTATGATATATCAAACTTGTCACATGGTCGATAATTGAGACGAAAAACATTAAAGCTATCGGTTGTTTCATTCTCTCTTGAATTCACGGCAATATTGAGAAGTAACTGTAAAAGCAATGTAATTATTCTTGTCTATATTTGTTAACATTGAATTTGTTATTGATAATCGTGATGTAAAGAAGAATCGTTTACTGTTAAATTTCTGTACAATCAATACAATACAATACAAAACTTTATTCAGCGTAAAACATAATCATATGTTTAGAGCCAATACAAACAAAAATGTTCAGCGACATACATGACAAAAGAAATGAAATTTTATCCGAAGAGAGTAGTTCAAATTACATAAATAATTCTCACAAACTGTCTAGATATACACAAAAATACTAAATATATTGTTACATATATATATATTAAAAAAAAGTTCTAGTTATTAAGGAAAAAAATAGAGTTAGTAGTAAAGATATTTAAATTTAGAGAGTGTATTATGAGATGCGGTTTTTCATTGTAAAATAAATATATTTTGCTAAGTTCAGTAGAACAGATTTAGATTTTGATGATATTAATTTTTCGAATTTAGTGATATTTGGCCAACGACAATAATATTGTTTAAAAAATTTACTTCATAAGTCACGGTGAAATTGACATACTAGCAAAAAATGGTACTCATTTTCAATGGTTTTCTGAGGCACGATTTGCAGAGTCTCTGTTCTCGTGGAGTATCATTATATCTTCCAGATTCTATAAAAAGATTATGTGATGAAGTTCTAAATCTTGACATAGCAATTCTATATTTCTTATTAGCAATCACTTTCAGATATTCTTCTAATTCGAATTCATACTTAAAGACACAATATGACTGTAAACGATTGGAGTTATTGATATCAGAGTACCATTTTTGTAAAAAGTTATCAATAATTCTCTGTTTAATCAATGGAGAAGGAATATCGATTTCAAATTGATCATTCCATACATACAATAAACCATGTTCTTGTAAAATATTTTTTATCTGAAAAGCCCAATTTTTCCCATTGTATTTTAAATTACGATCTGCATCTACTTTTAAAATTAAATAGCTTCTTCTAACCAGAGCAGTATCATTCTGTTTTAAATTTTTTATCCAGTACTTAATCATATTTATTTTTCGAATGGATAACAAAGGAATTCTTCCTAATTCTCCATAAAGTGTAGATAAATTTGTTGACTTTTTGACACCCAAAATGCGTCTTAAAAACTTAGTGTGAATAGTCTCAATGTCCTTTGCTTCATGTATACCCCATATTTCGGATCCAAAATTTAGAATTGAAGATACTAGTGTATCGAATAACTTACACTTCTGATCCATTGGTAGTTCTACATCGTTAAATATACGAAATAGATTATTCATAGCAAGTGATGCATGTTGGGCGATGCATTTTTGCGTACGGTACCAATTACCATTTTTGAATAATGAAGCAAATTTTATAGCTTAGTCTTATGTAAGTCAGTATTAGTGAAAACTGAAAACAAACTGTATTGATTAAAAACAATTATTGGATACAATAGCGCCTGTAATTAAAGTCACATTATGCCCATCAAAGGGTTTATAAAGTAAGTGGTCAGGTGAAAGTCAAAATAAGTTCAAAATCCCTTTGAAATTCTTTATACATGTAACTGTCAATCTATTTAAATATATAGCAATTTCAGCTCTACTTGACAATGAAAAATTAAAAAATGAGCATAATGTCACCGGAACGGTTTACTTATACTTTTTTTTACTTTGATAGGTTGTCATTGGTGTTGTATATTTAGATGCTTGTTAGTCCCCTACCAGTTTACCGGAGGGGACTTTAGGTTTACCCTCCGTCCGTCTGTCTGTCCGTCTGTCTGTCTGTCTGTCCGTCAGTCCGTCCGTCCGTCCGTCCGTCCGTCCGTCTGTCCGTCCGTTAGTCCGTCCGTCCACAAAACTGGATCCCGCGATAACGCAAAAAGTACTGAAAATATTTTAATGAAACTTGATATATGGATAGATGGCAGTATGGAGATTATGCACGTCTTTTTCTTTTCTTCCTATGTTGAAAATTCTGGTTGCTATGGCAACAAATAGACTGAAAATATGACAAATTTTACACATAAACTGGATCCCGCGATAACGCAAAAAGCACTGAAAATATTTTTATGAAACTTGATATATGGATAGATGGCGGTATGGAGATTATGCACGTCTTTTTCTTTTCTTCCTATGTTGAAAATTCTGGTTGCTATGGCAACAAATAAACTTAAAATATGGCAAATTTTACACATAACCTGGATCCAGTGATAACACAAAAAGTACTGAAAATATGTTTATGAAACTTGACATATGGGTAGATGGCAGTATGGAAATTATTCACATACTTTTCTTATCTTCTTATGTTGAAAATTCTGGTTGCTATGGCAACAAATAGACTGAATTTCAAGATTTCTGATTCTAGTTTTTAAGTTTTTTCACTATAAGTTCTTTATTTCTTAAGGTATTTTCTTCAAACTTTAAATATAAGTTGCTTGTCATCAACCACATCATATGTGACAAGGTTTACAACTCTAGCACAAAATTTATCAGAATTACATCCCTTGAACTTGAAATTTTCATGAAAAAAAATTGTTTTTTTTAATAACTTCTTTTTCTGAATGTATCTATAATTCAAACTTCATATAAATGTTTCTTATTGTCACTCAACATTTGTGAGTGTTCAATACTCTAGCAAGACTATTTCCAGAATTATGCCCCTTTTGAACTTAGACTTTTTTTGAGAAATTGGTAATTTTTACTCCAACTTCTTCAATTATGATAGGATTTTAAAAAATGTTATATTTTCATCACAGGGATGTTTATAAAATAACTTTAGAGTGTCTTTCAGTCCGTCTGTCTGTACATAAAACTATTTCCTGTGATCACTTTTAAATAACTTTTTCAACAAATTTACTTAAAATAGGAACCTAAGTGAATGGCCAATGGCCCTTCAGAATGTTGCTTGGGCTCTTACCGGTAGGGAACTTATGGATTGCTTGCAATACTATGATAATTGCTTGTTCAACCATAATGTTTTTTTTAATATATTATTCATAAAAATGTTAAAGTAATATTATGCGCTAATTTATGGTTTTACTGAAGGTGGATTGAATTTTAACACAATGTTTTGTTTTATTATTTATTGTTTTTTTTTTAGTGGAATACCACAAACATTAATAATATATAAAATATACACAGGTTATTTTGACGTTAACAAATACAATGTAGATATTAAAAAGCAGTAACAAATATTTTTAGTGGAGAGCCACAATGTTATTACTTGGAAATTTAAAATTTAACTGTTTGATTTTTTATTTTTACAATATTTTTAAAAATGGTTTTGTTTTAAACTGACCAATAAAAATTTAACATTTTTGTGTTTTAAATAACAAAATAACCAATTAGGTTTTAATACAAAATAAGGTAACATAGCAACATAGAATTTATAACAACAATTATTACCTGGACATTTTATTAGTCATAAGGTTTTTAAAAACTTATTAAGTAAGACAGCTTAATTAACTTTATTACCTTTATATAATAAAACTTTTAGCACAGTTCGATTGGACAAAGAGGAAAAGCCATATTTAATCTTCCGGTTACATAATTATTAATTTGACTTTTGTTATTAAAACATATAATATTTGCAACTTAACATATTCGAAATTTTACACATTGTTTTGAAAATTTGACCTTTTAGAAAATGATTATATTGAAAAATATTTGTGTTTAAAACAAAATTATTATGCATATTTATTTATTTTTTTAAAAAGAATTTTATTATTTTTTGGGCGCACAACACTTCTCCCTCCTTTAAGACTATTTCACTTTTGTGAAATGGAGCATAAATATGTATATAACAAAAATAAATATTATTAAATTAGAATACTGTTTACGTAAGATATTTAGTTACAGAAATATATTGTGAACATAAAGCACCGATTTTGCTGAAAAGCGTAAGTACCAGTTAATTTTTTTTAGTTTTGACGAGTTAGCCCTAAACTTTTTTTTTAGCGAGTTTTTTTGTAGTATTAATGTTTTTTGAAGATGACATATTTTTGATTTTTTGAGGGAAATTTTATTTTGCAGGTTTTTGGTAAAGTTCTTGAGTTTTTGATTTTTTAAATTGAGAGCCACATTTTTTGATTTTAAACCGTTAATTGTTTTATTTATTGAATGAGTTAAAGATTTTAACTTTTGAAATTTTGCTATTGAAACATGACTTACAGAGTTGTTTGTTTGGTTGTTCTGAAAGAAAGCATTGTTTTTATTGTAGAATGGTAATGTGCATTTTGCTGTTTTGCGTCTAATAAAAGTTGTTATTTGTTTTTGATTTCGTTGTTTAGATAGACTTGACTTGACTGCTTGATGTTGGCAAACTTGTGCAAAATGTTTAATTTTTTTGCATTTGTTACATCTTGCCATTTTCGCACAAGTTTTGCTTGCTAAATTGAGAGGTTGGGAAAGACACTGATTACCACCAAGTATTATGCGCTAATTTATGGTTTTACTAAAGGTGGATTAAATTTTAACACAATGTTTCGTTTTATTATTTATTGTTTTTTTTTTAGTGGAATACCACAAATTTTAATAATATATAAAATATACACAGGTTATTTTGACGTTAACAAATACAAGGTAGATATTAAAAAGCAGTAACAAATATTTTTAGTGGAGAGCCACAACGTTATTAATTGGAAATCCAAAATTTAACTGTTCAATTTTTTTATTTTTACAATATTTTTAAAAATGGTTTTGTTTTAAACTGACCAATAAAAATTTAACATTTTTGTGTTTTAAATAACAAAATGACCAATTAGGTTTTAATACAAAATAAGGTAACATAGCAACATAAAATTTATAACAACAATTATTACCTGGACATTTTATTAGTCATAAGGTTTTAAAAACTTATTAAGTACAAACAGCTTAATTAACTTTATTACCTTTATATAATAAAACTTTTAGCACAGTTGATTGGACAAAAAGAAAAAGCCATATTTAATCTTCCGGTTACATAATTATTAATTTGACTTTTGTTATTAAAACATATAATATTTGCAACTTAACATATTCAAAATTTTACACATTGTTTTAAAAATTTAACCTTTTAAAAAATAATTATATTAAAAAATATTTGTGTTTAAAACAAAATTATTATGCATATTTATTTATTTTTTTAAAAAAATTTTTATTATTTTTTGGCCGCACAACAGTAATGTTATAAAATCTCTTCCAAAGATAAAGCTGAAACATTATGTATATTATAATATTGCAAGTTTCATAAAGGTTCAGCCGAACCAAATGATACACTTAACTTATGTAGCTCTGACCTATCATCACTCTTAAATAGTAGTTGAAAAACATTCTTATTTTATAAGAAAGTGTGATATGACATGTGAAGTGCAAAATCATTATATAATTTAAATTCTATTAGTACTATATATAAAATACTGACATGAAGCAAATAGCACACATAAACGCTGGTTGATTAATTAAACAGACGTGCTGAACGGATCGTCTGATTACTTTATAAGCAAATTGTACGAAGTTGATTTCATATCACAAAGATAATAAGATATGACATCATAATTGTTCATTCAATAAGATCATTTTAAGTAAAAAAATCCACGCAAATTCATCCTTGTGAAAGGTGGTTACAAATACATAAACATTTCTTACCTAACCATTTACCTTGACATTTTCGAGCTGCTTATCTGTAACAAAAAGCAACTAAATATTGCGATGTTTTGTTACCTTGGTGACAAACTTGAATCTTTAGCAATATCCGAACTTCTAATTGAAATGAAAGTGAAACCAATGGGTAATTAAAATCAATTGTGTTTAAAGGCACAGATCATCATTACATGTCCTACTTTTATGTCATTAATCTTTCCTGAAGATGTCAAGTCTATTTTACCATCGTCTTGTCATTAAATAGTGAAAAAAATTCTTTTTTCCATTTATGGTATGATTGGTTATGTCAAGTGATCTTTAGTTCTTTTTTACTCACAGTAACAAAACGCTGTAGGTCACAGCTGAATCGTTTGTCATTTTTTCGAAAATCGGATTACAGAAAATACAACATTACAAGTTTACACGGTAAAAGCTTTATTTGAAATTCTAATAAATCACACAGAATTTACATAAAGTGGGAAAAATGAATTAGCGAATCAACTTTCGAAACAGATAGCACACTTTGATATGACTTATTTCAAGTGATAATGGTATTTGAGAGTTTTCAGCATTAGTTGCAGACATATGCAGTGAAAGAGAGCCAAACAAGCAATGAAGTGTAGTAAGATGTTGCAAGTTCATTTAATTTTGTGTGTCAGCTACACAGAAACAGGTGCTACAATATTCATGCTCTACAAACACCCGATATATCTCTTCAAACAGAACAGTACTTTATTAGAGTTACTTACTCCACAGAGTGATAGCGCTAGTACTTGCACACCACGATAGATGTTGTCAAGATGTTTAACTGATTATCTTTATTACAAATGAGGAATGCCATCACAAATATAATTATATTATATTGTTATATCTCAATATATCCTTCAATGTAAAACTCCTATAGGCCTATTATGTGATCTGATTGAATATTACCATTCGCGGATATATTACTCGGGGAATATATCTTATATCACCCTGGGACACATAACTCCTGCATAACTTCATAATCAGCACATGCTCAAGTTAAACTAGAATTTACTTTATGTAGAAATGTATAAAATCATTCTTTAACTATTTTGTTAAGTTTACTGTTTTGAGCTAAATTAAATTGTAAAAATGATTATGTGTATTCTATTTATTTCCTTGACTGGTACTTCTAAATATTTTAGTTGTAGGTATTTCGGTGTGATAAAATAAATAACACATGGCTGTCGGGGTGATTAAGGATATTGTCAACCCGAGAACTGGTATATTACCCCGATGCGTATTTTTTAAATACAAGTTTTCATGTTGTGAGCTATCGAGGTTTAACAAATTTGTCGCCGACCTACTGAATCAATGACTCAGTTCCAGACAAGAGCGATAGTACTTGCACTTATATATAAATGATTATTTTTATTACAAATGGGGAATGCCATCGAACCTAGTAACTGTCAAGTGATCTGACTATTACATTATACCGATGAAACTATCTTAAAAATTCATTCAACATATTTGTCTTTCGATTTGATCTAGAAAGACGACAGTCGGACGTTGGTTTCGCGTTAACAGGTTGTTGGCGAACTCGATTGTACAATAATATTTCATCGTAATTTGTTAAGGCGTAAATACAAACATATTTCGAGCAAGAGCTAATAGACAGTAAATATACTTCTTTTGTATTGTCACTCGTTTCTTCATTTAATGTAAATACGTTAAATAAATCCATTAAAAACTTTCACCAACGACAGGTTTTCATCAAGTCATCCCAATGAACGTGCACCAGATATTGAAAAAACGGAACCCGAGAACTTACATCTGTATGTACATAACTGTTCAACATGAATACAGAAATCAATTAGCTTTGACCGCAATCTTTCCGAGTCTAAAACCGTAATCTTAAGGAGTGGTACAATATTGCCTGATTTATTTCGCTATGGTGGTGAAAAATTTAACTAAATGCAAACTACGTAATGCCCTTAAAATATCATTAGATAGATGGTAAATGTTCGTGTAGTTTTGGTTTGTGTGTTAAATTTCACTTAAACTTACAAGTGTAAAAAAGTTTTAAGCTTCCATGTATCATGTGTTTTTCCATTGTACAATTGTAAAGAAATGTATTTAAGGTCCATTATGCTGCATAAAATGCTGATACGAATATTAACTGGTGTGAATACGTTTATACTTCTTCAAGAAAAGGTAAATTTAATTAAAGATAAAAACAAACGAGAAATTATTATTGAATGTTACTTACAGTCAAGAAACGATGGCATTTTAAAAGACTTACCACACTTTTACCAGATTTTTTTTACCTACCTGTTATTTACGGACGCTGGGTGATTTGCTCATCTTCCTGGCATTTTCATTATTTCTCCATGGATACAAGTGTACTTGAGTATACCAAACTGGCTACGACAGCATTGTTGCATAAGAAAAGAATTCTAATTACTCCTATAAGGCATTAGAAAGCCTGATTTCTATGGAGATGTGGTTTACAAACTTCATAGGATCATGGGTCAGAGTAATTTTCCTGCATTCTTAACTATACTATAAAACTTTTAATAAAGTGGTTATGTCCCAATTATTTTAAGGTATACCGCATGCTTGGTGTTCAACCATTTTACTTTTGGACGCTACGCTTACCTCTTTTGATTACATCTGGCGGATTAGGTTGGATACTCTGTGATGCACAGTTCTTAAAGCCCTTTGGGACTGAATTGTTTGTCTTCTGTCCTGCTACGTGGGGCACTTTTAGTTTTTTTTTCTTGCTGCTATATGAATGGAATGTGAAGAGAATTACAATAAGCTTTGAGCTTCTAGTTCAATACACTTTATTATTATCTTGTTAAAATTATGTGTTTAATGTGTAGTATTGTAACGTGATAAAAGGTTTTAAACCAACGGAATGGCATCAGGAAGAGAAATAATACATTTATTGAAAGTACAGATATATTCGATTAGGTTACTAGGCTGGAATGATCTATTTAGAATGTTATCTTTTAATCTATATTCAATTTACTAAGACGCACGGAGAAATTACTTTTAATTACTTACAAGGTAGATCATCAAAACATAATATACTTATTTAATCTTTGATCTATGTTCTAGATTTAAAATGGTTATATAGAATAATGACATCAATATATCATCAGCGCAACGCCTGAAAATGGCCAAGGATAGTCTTGTTCAAACGGCACATGACAAGAAGTACAAAACAGTACATAATTTAGATTTTTATGGAGAGAAAAACGTGACTTCGGGAGACTTTTTTATAATTTTTATTTTTCCTTTTTGAATCAATAAACCAATGATAATATTTCCTTTACATGAAACTATGTTGTTCGGCAGATTGTATCAGATGAAATTATATTTGAGTTTTATAAGTAGTTTAAATGCCACCATTGTCAGAATATGTAACATATAACTACAGACTATAAATATTAGTTACCTAAACCTCACTTATTTTCACTTTTAAAAGTATATATCGTAAATACGGCTGTAATTGGTGTGGTAATTGAAGCTGTATGTTACCTCCAATATTGGTCGAATGATTTTGTAAGTTCTCTTCTATGTTCGGATTGCTAAACACACAGAGACAGCAAAATAATAAAGTAATCAACAAAGTCAGAAGTTACGTACTGTATTTCAAATCTGCTGTGCGCATGCGTGGCGGTTAATTATGGGCGAAAGATTGAGGCCCGTCACCATAATTTAGTTACTATAATTAGTGTATGGTATACGAGGAATGATAATGCGGCTATGGTAGTATATATGAGGTGAAGAGGGGATGGACAAGGAAGAATACATTTATCAGAAATACACTATATATCATATAAGATATTATAATGGTAAGGTATACACATGTATATATGATGACAAATGACCCTGGGACATTTAAAAATGGTTGAAGTAAGCATAGAAAGACATCTGCTTTTGATATCTATGTTATTAAATAAAGTAACAAAATTTAAGGTACTTAATGCCTTTTTGCCAATATTTAGATCATTTTGAAATTTCAGTCGCCTTGAGTCAATGGGTGTGACGTCAATGTACTCGAGTCATTATTATTATCCACTAACTGGTTGACCAGCAGTAGTTTTTT